>NW_024346771.1:5910404-6185277 GCF_902729225.1 Pteropus medius
AATATCCAAAAATCAAATGAAAAATATGTCACAAAAATTCAACATTAGTGAAAAAAAAAAGGCAATAATAGAATAGGAACAAAGTGGATAGGAGGAAAACAACAAATAGAAAAGCTCTTTGTCCATCCTCTTTAAACTAAGAGCTGCATTTAGGCTCTGTTTCTCACACTGACAGAGGAAGCTCTCACTTGCAGAAATAAACAAGAACTCCAGCTTCACCCATATATTTCCCAATTCCCCATCACCGAAGTATGAAGCTATTGTGGCTTCCTCTCCTGGGTGAGACATTGTCTGACCCTAAAGAGAGATGGTGCTTAAGTTACACTGGGTGATTTTCTTTGAACAGTAGACTTAGAGCAGCATGAGGACCATTTGACAAAAATGGGATAGGTGGTAAGGCATGAAGAAAACCTTATATATTCCATAATATTTCAGACACTAAAAATAGACTTTTCGATTTCCTATTTTCACAATAAAACAAGAGAAACTCAACAGGTCATATCATATAATGTTTAAATTTATTCTATCACATTATCTGCAACCAGCGCTCAAACTATATGTGGTAAAGTATCCCCACAGCTTAATTTTTTTTTTAAATTATTGTGGATTGATACATTTGCAAAACATGAAATGACCTGAATGGTTTGTTAATTTTAACTTCTATAAAAATTCCATTTTTATTACCATGTCTACTTATCTTGGACTGGCAATAAAAAGTTATAGAAATGATCTAAGTTATATTTGAATACCTCCAGCATTACTACAACAATCATTCTATCTTAAGATAATTTGATTGCATTTTCTTCATATAGAGAGTAAAAACAGTGAGTCAGTTATTCAGCTGGGTGATGGTGATATAAAGATGATCAAGCCAGGAACTATGTGCCAATGGACTCAGCCCAACCCAAAACTTGAAGGTTTGGTGAAGACTTCCAGAAGAGAAGGTTCAAAGCGGAATCCTGAGGGAAGAATAGAAATCAAATGTGACAGAAAAAGAAAAACTTTTTTGAACACAGAAAACATGATTAGACATCTGAAAATGTGAATGAGCGCTCAGAAAACTACAAGAAATTTGGTGTACAGGAACTTAAAGATCTCTCTCTCTCTCTCTCTCTCTCTTTCTTCTTTCCATCTGATATAGAATCATATTAGATTCTCTTTAGTTTCTTCTCACTGGTTCTGGTGATATCTGTGAGGTTCAAATTTAGTTCAGAACTTTATCATCACTAATGTCAAAGGGAGAGAAGACAACAAAGAAAAAGAAGGAAAAAGAGGAGAAGAAGAAAGAGTAAAAGAAAAGGAAGGAAGGAAGGGAGGGAGGAATCTCAAATTAAATTAACTTAAAAAAAGTTAAAAAAATTGTTTCGAATATCACAAAATGGGCAACATTTTCCATTCCCAGAATCTCATCAATTTTTCATTGCTTTAATTGGCTACATTCACCTAATGTAATCACTACGCCAGAGTACTATAGAATATGCACACTGTACTGGCATTAAATAAATATTTGCAAATGAGCACATGAATTTTTCAACTAATATTAATAATAGGTAAAACAGCTGGAGCTCTGCCTAATGCCGCAGATCAGACACTAAAGACAGATTTACTTCTTTATTATTTTAAAATTTTTTAATTAATTAATTATGATGGAAGTCAGTGACTTGGTTTTGCCAGAGACAGAAAAGTATAAATATGTGAAAAGAAAGTTTTAAAAAGTAATTTTACCTGCAGGAAATGATTTATCTTAGGAAAGGAAATGGGTTTGTTTGGGAAAATATCTTGATAAGCTATTTGGGGAGGAAGGGAGAAGCCTGAAGGCATGAATGTTGGCAGGAAGGAAGTAATAATAGGAAAAGCTCAAGGGCTTTTTACAACACTGGCAGACTTAGTTTGTGCTGGGGAGAGAGGGGAAAAGACCAGATTGGGGAAAGGTGAAAAAAAAAAAGCTTCTGTGCAGTGGTGAGAAAGACAGGAACTGAAAGCTGGGGCAGTCCATTGGGAGAAGCAACCAGGAATAGACCAAGTGGAAGGCTGGCCAAAGACATTTTAAACCAGAGGATGTTTCACATTCAGTTTGTAGGGTCTGTGCAGCTGTGATATGACCTGTTCCTTCCTCCACTCCATCCCACCTAAATTCCAACAAAGTCTGCTATACACATATGGTATATTTGAAATTTTTTTGTTTTTGTTTTATCTTTTATAAAATTTGGAAAGCAACAGTTGCTTCCCTGGAATGAGGCAGTGCAGAAAGAAATAGCATCTACAAGGGGACAAGAAATGAAAAATATTTAATTAGGAGAAAGTAGGAAAATTGAGGCTCAGGGGGCCATAACATAATGCCAACTGGAATGCTTAAAAACTCTGGAGAAGAAGTTAGACTTCTTCAGGCTTGGAATTGGTCTACCTCATTTTATTTAAATCTCAGCACTAGGTCGACCAGAATGATCTCTTATCTTACGAATGAATAGAAATGAATGATATTTCATGCATATTTACATTTATTTGTTTTATTTGCCTTATTTTACTAGAGATCTGTAACACACAAAAATAGAGTTTTCAGGGTTTGAGAGAGACATACTGTATTTATGTATTTTGTTGTTCTCATGAAATACTGATGGCAGTGAAACCCTGTTGAAATTAAAAGTGCCAACTTAAGCATTCTCTATTAATATGCTGATGATTGATGAATATCTTAGTCGCACACATGGAATTTTTCTCTCTATGTGTTTTCCTATTCATAGTTTATTAGCTAAAAAAAGCCTTAAAATAGAGTATCTTTGTATAAATGAAATTCAAATTATGTTACTTCTTAATAATAACTAGCTAGTATTTATACTGCACTTACTGTTTCCTGGTACTATGCAATTCCCTTTCCAAACTTTACAAGATTGAAATCTCAAATAGTGAATACTTGTTTCCAGTTTGTAGCTGAGTACTCTGGGCCCAGTACAGTGAAACAATGAGCAGGATGGCACAGCTATTAGAGAATGGACACAAATTTTGAATTTAAGTGTGTCTATTCCAAACTCCATTTGCTATTTACTAAATATATTTTAATTTAAAAATAAATTTAAAAATGGAAACCTTAAAAGCACACCTGAATCACTCACTATGAAAAGAGAGATGAGGCTTACTTCGTTCACCAGCTTAAATGGATTGGTGCCTGATAGGTTCTCCAGATATCTACAGTGGTAAAGGTTTTTTTTTTTTTTTTTTTTTTTTTACTAACATAATTTAAAGCTAAACGGAATGGGAAAGGAAAGGAATTAGATTGTTTTCTTTTTAGAAACAGGAAGTTGGAATATATATATACACTTTAACTTCTTTTTATTTACCTCTACCTTTCATCCTTGTGGCCAGCTTGACCAAAGTTTATATTTGACTGTTTGCATTTTTTAAAACATGTTGTTTGTAGTAGCTTGGGGCTTCAAGTAGCCAGGGATGGAAGGAGGGAAGGAAGGAAAGAAGAAAGAAAGGAAAGAAAGAAGGAAATAAGAAAGGAGGGAGAAAGAAGAGGGCAGAAAGGTAATACCACAAACAAAAAGTTTGTTTACTATAAGAGGAATTAGCAAAGAACGTGTTATGCTGCCACCTCATTATAAAACATACAGATTCCTGAAGACATTCAAATTATTGGAAATTTTTGTTTTATTTAAATATCTAAGTTTGAAGCCTTTTATTCATTTTGTCCCAATAAATGCATTTATGTATGTATGTGTGCACATACATATATAATACATACATCTAAATTAAACTAACAGTACATAAAATCATCATAATATAATCAAATAGTTTTTAATAGAATTATGTAGTTAACACACCTTTTCTCAAGCTCATACATAAAACTGAAATAAATCTTTTAGATCAGAATCATCTAACTTTCATTCTCAAATCCTCACATTTCAGAATTGGCAAGGACATTAGGAAAGCTTGAACAACCTCCCTCTGATGGGAACAGTGATTATTTATTTCTACAGCAACTAACCAGTGCTTACCTTTTCTCAGCCTGAAGAATCTAGGGGCAAACAATGCTTTGTATTTGTAGCCAGACCAAGATATCATTAGGCAGTTCCAATTATTAGAAAGAATATATTTGTTATATACTGTATGTCTCTCTAAAATATTTTCCCATAGATTTTGGCTCCAGAGAAACAAAACAAGGGACGTCTGTTCTCTAACTTGCTGTCTCTGTCTCTCTTTCTGTTTCTCTGTCTCTCTGTCTTTCTGTCTGTCTGTCTGTCTCTCTCTCTCTCCCTCTCTTTCTCTCACTAGACTTCTTATGCTTTTTCTTCTTTGGTTAAAAAATATTTTTATTTCTGTTCTTTCCCTATTTTCTGAGATAATTTCTGGTACCTTAAATATTTTTAATGCTCTACATAGATAAGAATCATGGTTACAATAATATTTGTTTAAGGTTCTAAAATCAAAAGCATCAAAGTAAAAACTTCTATCAGAAACAAAGACTCGGAGTGAGGGATGATGAGCTATATGCACATCTCCAGATTTTCTTTGTAGCCAGTTAATCATGTAGTATTGACCTTAAATTTAATTCACCATCTTTTGTACTGTCTTATTTTAAAACATTCTGTTTTCTTAATGTATGAGCAGAATATATTTCTTGTAGACGAATTTGAAAATGTTGATAAGAAACTGAAAAAATGTTGCATTAATACATAAAAAATATATAGATATTTCAGGATATAGCTTCTGAGTTCTATATCTAAATACTTATGTTCTGTTTTACAAAATTGGGTCATACGAAAGATGCTTCCAAACCCCTTTTGAAAGGATGCATATTTTTCACCAGTGATACCTCTACTGCACTGTCATGCAGTTTCCCTTTATTGAGATTACTTACTGGACCTTCAAATTCAAGTGGGACAAAATGTAGGTTGAGTTGGGGAAAAATAATATTAAGAGTTTGGTTAAAACCTGTTATCATTTTATTCTTCTGAATCACAGTATATTTTTATAATCTTTCAACATATACTCTGTCCTGTCTTCTCCATCTCTTTGTCTATTTCTTTTTTTCTCTCCTCTTTGCATTTCTATTTCAAATAGTTCAATTATCAAATTTATCTTCTTTCATAAATTGCAGTATTAATTTGATTTTAAAAAATTGTTTTTTAATAGAGATTTTAAAGCTCTTAAAAATTTAATAAATGTGTAAGTGAAAGTAGTTTAAGAACCCGAGGTTGTTTTAGTTGTGTTATATCTTGTTCAAATCCAGTCTTCTCAAAATGAATTATAATTCTTCTACAACTTTTTCTTAGTTGTAGTCAAACAATGCAGTCAAATTCTCACAATTTTTAGGGTGGCTTAATCTCACATTTGCAATCTTTCTCTAAAGATCAATATTTCTGAGGTAAAGGGAGCAATGGCTGACTGAGGAGAGAGATAATAAAGAAAATAAATCAGTAAATAATATAGCATATTAGAAGACAAAAGCGCTAAGGAGAGAAATAGTAAAGCTATTAGAAGAATATAGGTCTTTTAGGAGTGAGGTAGTTTGCAAACTTGTATGGGGTGGTCAGAGAAAGTGTTTTTTAAAAGGTGACATTTGATCAAAGACTTGAATGTTGAAGAGGAGCTAGTTTTGTGAATACTGAGAGAACAGTCTAGGTAGAAGAACACCTATGTGCAAAGGCCCTGATATGTTAGCAATCTTGGCCCACTTGTCTTAGGACCAATAAAGAGGTGAGCATAGCTCAGGTGGGATGAGCCAGAGGGAGAGAAACAGCAGAGTTCAGAGATATTCCAGAACATCAGATGTTGTAAAACCCTGGCTGTCATTGTAAGAAATTTGGTTTTACTCTGAATGACATGGGGGCCGATTTCAGCATTTTGAAATAAAATTGACACTGTCTAATTTCTGTTTTGAAAGTTTCTGCCTTCTTTGTTAAAGACTAACAAAGACAGAACACCTGGTTCAGTCCAGGCGAAAGCTGATGGGGCCTAGAACAAGAGGATAGCAATGGACATGGTACAAAATGGTATAATCCTGAGATATTTTAAAGATAGACTCAACAAAGTATCTGATGAATTGGCTGTAGAGCTGAGGGAAAAAGAGGTGTGTGGACTGAACAGAGGGGAGAAGCAAGGACTGGGACTCTAGTTCATCTACTCTCTTCTGATGCATATGCAAATCCTGATCTTTTGTGAACTGAGGAGCCAAGGTTTAAGCACGATAAACATGAAGCACAATAAACACAAAATATCAAAAAATAGAGTGAAACATAGAAATTATTTGTGCCCCTTTATTTTACAGATATAAAAACTAAAGCCCAGAGAGGTGAATACAATTCCTCTGAATCCTTTATGTTCCTTTCGCTCTATTTGTATAAAAGTAAACTTGTACTAAGTAGAACATACACACAGTGACATACGCATATCATAAGTGTATGGCTAAGTAATGTCCACAACATGCTCACACTCATATGATCAGCACCCAGATCACAAATATTAACAGTACTCCAGAAGTTCCTCATCCTGCCTCCCGGTGACTGTACTACCTCCAAGGTAATAACTACTCTCTTGTCTTCTAAAACCATAGATTTTGTCTGATTTTGAACTTTAAAAAAAATCATATGGTACATCTTTTCATTAAACATTATTTACACGAGATTCATGTGATGTAAATTGTGATTTTAGTTTATATATTTTCATTGTAATAGGCTGTTACATAAATATAAAATGTATTAATCCAATTTACTGTTAACCAACATTTGAGCTGTTCTTTCTTTCTTTATTTCTTGATTGTTATGATTAGTGCTGCTATAAATATTTTTGCATATTTTTGGTGAACTGTTTTATTCCTTACCTGAAGTTATATGACATCAGTTATAGCTTCATTTCTTTTCCAGTGGTGCAGTGGCTTCACAAATACATTGTTTGATGACTTGGCTTTAGCATGTGATTCTCCAGAAAATTTGTTATCGGTTACATTTTATGAAAACAAAAGGTGTGTGCCCTTCTCAAAGATATAATTTCCACCAATTCTCTTGTTCTTATAGATACTCTAAAAGGTGGAAAAATACTGTTTATATGTAAGGATAATTGGCAGCTAAAGAACATTAAGAAAGAGATGAATTCTATAATGAGTGATTTAGCTGCTTAGGCTTGGGTATAAAGAACATGAAAGAGTGAATACTACTACCCGCCCCCCAAAAAAAAAGTGTTGGGTAGAAATAACAAGAATAATATGATAATAAAATGTATATAATAATATTAGTAATACTGCATGCTATAATTTATTGAGGTCAGTGGTATAACTTAGTGGTAAACAGAATGGAATCTGGCCCCAAATCTCTTGGTTAGAATCTGAGGTCTGCCACATTCCAGCTATATGATCTTGTTCTGTGTCAGTGTTATTATCTGTCAAATGTGACAAATAATACTACCTATTTCAGAATGTATTGATTGAATGAGGTAACATGTATAAAGGACTAAACTATATTTAAAATATACTAAACGTTATACACATATTAAGAGTTACTATTTTTATTATTCTTGAGCATGTAGTACATTTATAGTTTTTACAACCTTTCGAATTAGTAACAAGTAGTTATAAACTTACATAAGTCATATTTTTAATGATTTTATATTTTTCTAGTATTATATGCTCAATATGGTATATTTCTAGAAAATATGTATTCGTATCATGTGTCATTAATTTGTCTTTTTTTTACTGGACACTTCCATCTTTCTTATCTCAGTGAAACAAGGGCAAATATAAGTGGATTTTCCTATAGTCTATTTTATTGATTCAGTTATAGAGGCACATATAAGTTAAATTACTCAAGGCTTTGCAATCTATTAAGTAACAAAATTGTTATCTTATTTTCTGCAATCCCAGTGGGCTTTTGCTATTTCTTGCTGCCCCCTGTGGTTTAATGGAAAACTTAAGTCTTCAGCAGTTTTAACTGTTATGCTAGTTTTAATATTCTGAGTTAGTTGGATACTGCTGTTCAAAATCTTTATTTTCGGACTTCGGAAATGACAAGTCTTGCCCAAGTTGTTAGACTAAATTTTGATTTCTCATTTTGATTATCTTGAAAGGTTATAATAGTGGAGGAAAAACAAAAACAAAAATGAACATATATAATAACATAAATGTTTCTGTTGTTAGTGTGCAAGGATTTTAAGCTATACTGAAGCTCATTTCAATTGTAATTTAAAAGTCGTTAAGTAAATTAAGAGGTTTCAGTTCTAATGAAGATTGATTATGTGAGATGCCCTTGTGTCCTTCACTAATACAACTAAAAACAAACATAATGTACTGAGATGCTGAGTACACTAAAAGGCAAATGATAGTAGAAGGATTGCAGTACAAAATGAGGTATTTGTACTACAACTGAAGTGGCGGTAAGTTTCCTTCTCCTCCCCTATTTAGATGTTGTTTTTTCCTAGACTAGATCCAAAGATACTCACTATTTAGTTGTATGCACCAAATGTGGACACAAAGAACTTAAAAATAATCTCCCTGTTTCTGGTACAAGTAGTAGAAAAGGGAACATTTATGGGGCAGATATAATATGATAAAGCTCATTAATCCATTACTGTTCTTGTTATCTCCTAGTCTGACCCCCAGCAATCTCCACAGAGACCTATAAGCAGCAGCAGCTGGAAAGACACCTAAAATTCCAAGGGAGGACCATCTGTGGCTCAAGGGGTGTGCCCCCCCCCGCCCGTCTCTGTGCATGCATCAATCTACATAGCATACTAAATACTTTAAGAACTGAACTAAGGCACTAACCATCACCTAGATCTTAGGCCACTAAGTATTGCACATGGAAGATATCTAAATTGAACTACAAAGGCTTTGAAAACCGGTTCAAGATTGAAATCACAGCCCTCGGGTATACAGAAACTTGGCTCCTGAGCATAACATTGTCAAATTGCCTGCTAAAACATAAACATTTTCAATAGAACTCTGAGACTCATAACATAATATATGAAGTACATAAATATGCATAACTTCTGATCACAGGAAGCAACAGAAAATGTCGACATCTTTTAAAGGAAAAGATGTATCAGTTGACAGAGATGTCAGAATTACCAAATAAAGATTTTGAAGTAGTTAACACGATTCAAGATATAAGGTTGAATACTTTTGAAACAAATGAAAAGATAGAAGGCCTCAGAAAAAATAATAGAAAATATAAAAAAGGACAAAATGGAAAATTTACAAATTAAAATATAATAACAACATTTTTCCAAAAATTACTGGTTGGGCTAAATAACAGAGATAACAAAGAAAAGAGTTAATAAATTTGAAGATGACTCAATAAAAATGACCTAATCTGAAAAACAAAGGAAAAATCAAGGAATAAAAAAATAGCAGAGCCTCAGGGACCTGTAAGATAAAAACAAAGATCTAAAATTTCTGTTATCTAAGTTGCAGAAGGAGGGAAAAAAACATGGCAGAGGAGGGTGGGGAAATAATAAAGACTAAAATAAAGCTTGGCAAAATACATAAATTAAAAGGTATAAAATTTCAGTGAAACCCAAATAGGATAAATTTTAAAATATTCATGCTCAAATACATCATAATAAAATAGCTGAAAACTTAAGAAAGAGAAAAGATTAAAAATAATATATTGAAAGCAATAAAAAAAAAAAGACTTACGTTTAGGGGAACAACAATTCAAACTATTGTGGATTTCTCAAAAAAATAAAAAATAAAAGAAGCCAAGGAAGGCAGAAAACAGTAAAACAACATTTTTAGAGTGGTGAAAGTAAAGAATTGTGAACTCGGACTCCATATCTACCAAAAGTATCCTGAACCAGTTTGAGGGGATTCTGAGACAATATCAAATGTACCAACAATAGAATTATAAGGGTACTAGAAGGAGAAGAGTGAGAGAGCAATAAATTAGAAATTGAAAACCTATTTAAAGAAATAATGGTTGAAAACTTCCCTACCCTGGTGAAGAAATTAGACATAGAAGCCCAGAAAGTGCAGCAGGTCCCAAACAAGATGAACTGAAAGATGCCTACACCATGACACATCATAATTAAAATGCCAAAGGCTAAAGACAAAGAAGAATCTTAAAAGAAGCAAAAAAAAGCAGCTAGTTACCTACAAGGGTGCTCCCATAAGGCTGTCAGCTAATTTCTCAACAGAAACTTTACAAGCCAGAAGAGATTCGCACAAAATATTCAAAGTGATGAAAAGTAAGGCTCTGCAACCATGATTATTCTACACAGAAAGGCTATCATTTAGAATTGAAGGATGGATAAAGGATTTCTCAGACAAATGAAAGTTAAAGGAGTTTATCACCACCTAACCAGTATTACAAGAAATGTTAAAGAGACTTCTAGAAGAAGAAAAAGGAGGAGGAGGAGGAGAAAAAGAGGAAGAAGGATCAAAAATATAAATAATAAAATGTTGATAACTACATATGTAGCAACAATTACTTTAAATGTAAATGGATTAAGTAATTCAATTAAAAGATAGGGTTAATAAACGGGTAAGAGAGCAAAACTCTAACAGACTCTGCCTACAAGAGACTCACTTCAGATTGAACGACACACAGACTGAAAGTAAAGGGATGAAAATGATATTTTATAAAAATGGAAACAAACAAAAAAAAACCTGGGGTAGTAATACTAATACCAGACTAAATAGAATTTGAAACAAAGGCTATAACAAAAGACAAAGAAAGACCTAGTAATACCTTTTTCTGGACATTTATCCAAAGAAACCAAAACACTGCTTCAAGAGGACATGTGAATCCATATGTTTATTCCAACATTTTTCACAATAGCCAACATATGGAGGATACCTGGGTGCCCATTAATAGATGAATAGATAAAGAAGAGGTGGTGCATATATAAAACAGAATTTTACTCAGCCATAAATAAGAATGAAATCTTGCCATCAGCAACAACGTGGATGGATCTAGAAGGCATTGTGCTGAGTAGAGTAAGTGTGACGAAGATAAATGCCAGATGATTTTACTTACATGTGGAACCTGAAGACAAAATAAAAAACAAAACAAATAAAACAGAAACAAATGAATAGATACAGAGAACATTTTGATGGTCGCCAAATGGGAGGAGTGTTGGAGGTGTAGGTGAAAAAGTGAAAGAGATTAAAAAGTATAAATTGGTAATTATAAAATAGTCATAAGGATGTAAAGTATAGAATAAGAAATATAGTCAATAATATTGTAAAAACTATGTATAGTGTCAAATTGGTACCAGATTGATCAGGGTAATTACTTTATAAGTTATATAAATGTCTAATCACTATGTTGTAAACCTGAAACTAATATAATATTGTATGTCAGCTATATTTGAAAAATTAAAAATATATATTTTTAAAAAGTATCTCATAAGGAATAAAGGCATAATAAAGAAATTCTTAGATGAAAGAAAACTGATAAAATTCATCAGCAGCTCTAAAAGAAATGCTAAAGGAAACTATTCAGATAGAAAGGAAAGTATATCAGATGGAACCTGGAACTTCTGGACTGAAAGAAGAGCAACAAAAATGGTAAATAACTGGTTATATATAAATAGACTAGAGTTCTCTTAAGTTCTTCAAAATATGTATGGCAGTTGAAAGTAAAAATTCTAACACTGATGGAGTTTTTAATATATATAAGCATAATATAAATGACAACTACAACATAAAGAGAGAAGGGTACAAAAACCTCTATATTTCACTTAAAGTGATAAAATATCAATTTTAAGTAGATTGTGAAACATTAAGTATTTATATTGTAATCTCAGGAGAAACCACTAAAAAACTACACACCAAAAAAAGCATTCAAAAATATAATATCTAAATTAAAAAAGAGTATTAAGTAATGTTAAAATAATATAAAATAAGACATAAATGGAAATCAGAGGAACAAAAACAGGAAACACACACACACACACACAAATGATGCCATTATATACTTAAATATAAATAGATTAACTCTTGTATTAAATATGAAAGAATTAAGCCTCAAAGAAAATGTCAGAATGAATTTTAAAAAGGATAAAATTATACACTCTCCAAGAAACTTGCTATAAATATTATAATAAAAGTGAAAAATGGAGAATGATATACCATGCAAACATTAGAAAATGAAAGTGATGGGAGACGTCTCCCTGGGTATTCTGCATTTTTTCACCTCTTGCAAGGTAGGAACTGACTGACATTTGTTCCAAGCTATCTTGTCAGGATTTTTTTTATAGCGAATGATCCTAGAAGATAGACACAGTACCTTATTCTGGACTAAATCGCAGGCATATTACACCCCATTATAAAAGATGGAACTACCCTCAGCCCAGACTTCCTCACTATAACACAACTTACTGCTTATGCATGAGTTCTCTGCCCCCCGTTATGTTTCCCTATGGGAGTGGTGGCATGAGAACTTTATGCAACAATGAAAATATTCTGGATAGTGTTGTTTCTGTGAGATATAAATTGTCCTTTGACTCTGACCCAAGATTTTTGTGTCCTCGATCAACATTCATGGATTTGTTCTAGGCTAACTATTAGCTTGCAAGTAGAATACAATTTCAGAGTCTTACAGATCTTGACATAGAATGGCTACATTATTATTTAACAAAGTATACTTCAGACAAAGGAAAATTGCCAGAGATATTACATAATGACAAAAATGTCAATTCACCAAGAGGAAATACCAACCTTAAATGGCTAGACATAGAATAATAAAGCATCAAAATACACAAACAAATTTGATAAAACTAAAAGAGAAAATAGATAAATCTACAAATATAGTTGGAGACAGTACTATTCTTCTCTTATTAATAGAATAAGTAGATAAAATATCAGAAGGATATACAAGGACTGAAAAACACTATCAACCAAATGAAATCCAATTGACGTTCATAAAACCCTCTATATAACATTACCGTAACACAAATTATTTTCAAGTGTACATGGAACCTTCACAAAGATAAGTTATATCTTGGATTATAAAACTATCCTTAATAATTTTAAAAGACTTAGAATCATATTTCAAGTGTATTGTCTGATTATAAGATTAATCTAGAAATTAATAACAGAAAGAAACATAGAAAATCTACAAATATTTAGAAATGAAACAATATACTTTTGAACAAGCCATCTATCAAAAAGGAAGATTTGTGGGAGGATATGATTACAAAGAGCAGTGTGAGAAATACACTGTTTTGTATCCCAATTGAGGTAGTGGTTATATTTATCAATAAGTATGATAAAACTCATGAAACTACAGAGAAAAAAAAGAGAGAGAGAGAATCAATTTTGTGATATATACATTTAAAATTTTGTAATGAAAAAAGTTAAAAACACAAAACTAAGTTATTATAGATAAAGGGGCATAAATATATTCATTATGACATTTATTTTTAGCTAATAGCCATATAATTTTGTATGGAATTCTGAGTCTCTTTAGAGCACAGCATAAAGGTATCAACCTAGTAGAGACTGCCAAAGGAGCAGTTCTTCCAAGGCTGTAATGCAGCTTTAGCCAGTAATAAGAGAACCTGAAGGCATAACATAAATTGAAAACGGTGATGCTAATCATAAATTGAATACACTCATGAAAGCAGTACAATTCTCACTGCTTAGATATTCTTTATGTATGAAATAATGAAGGTTCCGAAGAAAACAAACTATACCACTTACTAGCTTATGATCTTTTATATAAAATCCCTAAGTCTTAGCTTCTTCATTTTAAAAAGTGGGCTCATAATATCATAGTAGTAAGTGAGCTGTAGGAATTTATGTAAAGTGCTTTGAAACATGGTGAGAACTCAATACATGTTAGCTATTATGGGAAGTTGGTTAATGGCCTGTTTAATATGTCTAGATCTTAATCTCTAGCACCTATAAATATATTAATTTACATGGCAAAAAGATCTTTGCAGATACATTTAAGGATCTTGAGATTATCATGAATTATCTAAATGTGCCCAATGTAATGACAAGGGTCCTTCCATATGACTGAAAGAAGGAGCCATGAGAGTCAAGAGTCAATCAGAGAGAGTTTTGAAGATGCCATGCCGCTATTAACCGTCAGAAAGAAGAAGGAGGTCAGAGTAAAGAAATGCATGTGGCCTCTAGAAGCAGAGATAACGTGGGGATGGAATTTCCCCTGGAACCTCCAGAAGAAACACAACCCTGTTGACACCCTAACTCTAGCCTGGTGAGACTTATTTCTGACTTCTGAATGCCAGACCATAAAATAATATATTTGTGTTGTTTTAAACCACTATATATGGTAATTTGCTGCAGCATCAATAGAAAACATACAATTATTTAAAGCAAATAATTTCTTTCTAGTTTTATGTCAATTTATAAAAATGCTATTTTACCACTTTCCAAAAACTCTGTCAATTTTCCATTATTTTTATTACAGAAAATAAATGTTTAGAAATTATCTATAAATGCATTCTGTGTAGTGGATAGAAACTCAGACTTGGAATTGGCCACACCTGGATTCAAACACAGGCTCCAGCATTCACCAGCCCTGATACCTAGACATGTTGTTCCTCGACTTCCTGTACCTGTTTCCTCATAACTAACACAGAAGTTAAATGATTGCCTGCCTATAAGATTGTTATAAAAAGTGAGGTTGTCATAAATCATTTAGTACATAAAATGACTCTTAATTAGTGGTTATTAAATAGGAATTATTGATATTAGTGGTTATCTAACATTCTGAATTTACAGATGAGAAAACTGAAGCCCAGAGAAGACAAAAAGCTTGACAAGTCACATCATCAATTTCTAGTATATGCAGGACTGAACCTACATCTTTTTGATTTAAGACAACAGCAAACTTCTCATGAAATTGCCTGTTTCTGAACATTTTTCATTTATTTTATTTTTTCCTTTAGGAAACTTTGAGGAAGTAAGCAGAGGTCTAGACTTGAAGGCCATAGATCCTAAAAGTCGTCTTATAGAAATTAGTGTTCTAGGCTCTCATTGAAAATTTGCATTTCCCTTTTCTAATCTCCTTTACCATGTGATAAAGCATTCTTTTCAAGGTAGCCTTTTAAAATCTCAATTAAAAATCAGCTTCAATTGAAGCTTCCTCCTTTATACTTGCAAAAATAAAGGTCTCCTATTTTCTTCCCTTCAAGTATTTTCTTCTAAAGTAAAATTAGTCAAATATCAACTGACAACATAATAATCCCCCAGATATGAAATCCTGCTTCCTTAGTTCTTTTTCACTGAAACAGCAATAGAAGAGAGAGCAAGCCCGGGAAGACCAGGATTCACTGCTGCTTGCCACCTGGTGGACATTCTCTCTCATTGCAAAAAAAAAGTTGTAAATCCATGTTTTAGAAACATCTCTGATCAATAACCTTAGCTCCTGGTTGTTTTCTGTCACTGAGTAGATCAACTAATAGGAGGACAGCGGCAAGTATGCAGCATTAGCCTTACTTCAGAAAAACAAAACAAAACAACAACAAAAAACAACTATATTCAGTTATCAATTAGTTGCCTAGCAGTTACAATATGTTAGGTGTTCTCGGAGAGACCTTAAATGCTACCCAATGGATCACTATCAATGAAACCTGCAGTTCTCATGGCTTAAAATAGAAATGTTGCCATTTGGTTATTTTTTTCCAAAAACTGTTCCATATCCTTTGGTGGTGCCATGCCCTTCAGAGTCTATATATTTCAATTTTTTTTAAGCAGACACAAACATCCCCCCCACCCCCACACCTTTACCTAGCTTCTCTTTATGTCTCCAGCCTCATCTTTGATCTTTTTCTCATACTCCATTACATGCATCCTTCACTAGCCAGACTACGTGATTTGCAATTCCCTGCCATGGACTGAATGCTTGTGTTCCCTCCAAATTCATGTGTTGAAACCTAATCTCTAATATAATATTATTTGTAAAAGGGTACTTTGGGAGGTGATTAATCATAAGAGTGGAGCACTCGTGATAGGATTAGTGACCTTATAAGAAGAGATGCATGACAAAGTTTGCTTCCTCTCTTTCTGCTGATCTCCATCATGTGAGGATACAGCCAAGTGTCCATCCACAAACCAGGAAGAGGGCTTTCACCAGGAACTGAATTAGCCAGTACCTTGATCTTGGACTTCCCAGTCTCTAGAACTGTGAGAAATAAATGTCTGTTGTTTAAACCACTCAGTCTATGATATCCTATTACAGCAGTCACAACTGACAAAAACAATATCTATAGATGTCAGGCTCTCTCATGCTCCCTTTTTTATGCATGCGTTATTTCCACCTTGTGGGATAATCTTTCCCCTAATTTTTTAATGTCATATTTTATTTAACCCACTATATCTTCAACATGTAATCGATACACCAAAAAATTTAATGAGATATTTTATATTTGCTTTTTCACACTAAGTTTTCAAAATTCAATGTGTTTCACACTTATAGCACATTTCAATTTATTTAAAAATTTAGTTTCACAGTCATATATATCATCCACATTTCAAATGCTTAATAGCCACATGTGAATAGAGGCTACCATAATGACATCACAGCTCTATAGGGTCCTGGACAGTTTATCATTGAAAGAAAGTCTATATAATTGTCAAAAAATAAGTTGGCAATACTAGTTTCAGTATTAAAGGCTGATCTTATTCAATTTAAGCATTGAATGGGCACCTCTATAGACTGAGAGACCCCCGGAGTTAAAATAATATATTTTTTTCTTCTTAAATCCCTTGCTTTTATATGATGTTTTCTATAAAATTTCCCATTTAGCTCCATGCTTTCATGTGGGGAAAGTAGAAAGCAGTCCCTGATCTCACAATATATGAGAGGGCTCCTTGGGTGCCTCCATGCCCTCTCTATATTATCACTAGATTCATTGCCCTGTGCTCTGACTGCCTGTTTACTTGGCAGTGTCTTCCATGTGATGGTAGGCTCGTTGAAGTGCAGACTATACTTTTCTATATTCTCTGTGCTATGGTCATTCCTGGCACAGGCATGTGCTAATTACTATTTGTTGAATGAATGGATATCAGGCCTTAATTAGAACCAGTCATTAAAAAGTGTCCACTTGAATGTGATTTGATTTCAAATTATTGAGGAAAAATACTTCTGCCTTGCCCCTACTTGAAACTCTATCTTATTCCATTTATCATATGAATTGAGATATACTTTTGAAACCTTATTTTATAATTTACCTTTAGGGCATTTTGCCACACCCCATTAAAATTCCAACCTCTTTGGGATGGGGGCGCTTTTCAAGACATTATCAGTTATTGGTAAACGCGCTTATTGACAGTGACAGCCAGATGAAAGTAAGGTCCTTTGAGAGCAAAACAACGTGAAACAGAGGGACTCAAATATCTTGGACAGAACAGGATATGTCAAAGCTAGGCAAAAACAGGAAAGTAATTAAAAGCAAGTATTTCTAACATTACAGCTTTGCCTATATATCTTCTGCTCAAAGACCTAAAGTAGATATTTCATGAAAATATAGACATTGATTCAGTTAGATCAGAATTCAAACCCAACTTCTTTTATTTCTTAACTCTGTGACTGAGGGAAAGTTGTCCATCCTCTTTGAGCTTCATCTTTCATAACAAAAAAAGTGGATGCACAATGTTTATCATGAAGGGGTACTTAGGAGTGTGATACATGCATGTCACACACTTTACATGACATTGGAGTCACAGTAGAAACTCGATGAATGCTACAATACAAATCCATTTTCCCTGTGCTCAAAGATGTCCATGATGTGCCAGCAATCTAAAATTTTGTCCAAACTCTTGTCAGCAATAGACATCAACATCTGTTCCCTTTGTGTGCTTCATGCATTTGGCCACTATAACTTCCCACATGACATCCCCATGTGAGAAGTGTTAAAATTTCTTCCAATTTTCCAAGCAAAAAGAACTGTGGGTAGATTTTATAGATAACATGTGCATTGGGATATTCATTGGGTTTTGGAGTAAATAAATAGGAACATTCTCTTATTATTTGGATTTTGGGAGCCATATACTTTGCCAACTAAAATATCTAAATAGATGCACAGAAAGTTTAGCATATTTTATACTTATTAAATATCTTCGATATACAAGACTCAGCGCTTTGTCTATCATCTCTATCATTACAGTGCGGGAGGTTAACAGTTAAAATTTATACTATGTTTTTCTACAATACTTTTCAATCTTACCTGATTTTAGCTCTGAATGCGCTTAAATAGTAAGTGCAACCTCAGCACAGAGGTATGTCTACGGCCCAAAAGAAGGAGCCTACATTCCAAGAGACTCTGATGTCAACTCTCAGGAAGAAAATGTCTGAGAGATTGAATTACAACTGATGGATGTAAGGCTGAAGCATAGAAATCCTGCAGGGGCCTTGCTTATTTATTAAGAAGTGTGCTGATGGAGTTTGGTTTGGCCTGAGCTTGAGCTCAGAGCTCATAATATCCTCTTCTACCTCAAAATCAAATACAAGTCAATCAAAAATTATTTTGGGCCTGCACTATGTGCAGTTACTAGGGAGGCATGAAAGGGATGCAGTTAAGTCCAACAATGTGTCTGCCAAGCTGCCTCCATTTTCACAACACAATTTAAAAAGGCAACTCCAGGCATAATATCTATTTAGCCCTGTTTCTGGTATTCATCTCCTCAGGGTTGTCTACTATAATCATCTTTCTAGAATAGCTATGTGGTAATAGAGAAACATTCTTTTTTATCATCAGTTATATTAATTAAATCAGCAGTCCACTAGAAAAAAAACCATATTTTCTAAATTCTATAGGATTTGGCGATCACTGCTCTTGGGGAAAAAATTAATTTTTAGGGTTTATGAAAAGAAACTTCTAGCTTCCAAGTCAATCTTTTGATGAATTTAAGAGTACCTTAAAAATAGACAAATAAGACAGTTGAATAAATAATCAATTGGACCTACATAACCTCTTTTCTAAAATTAACTGAGTTCAATAAACAAATATAAAGAAGTATATTTCCCAGACTCCAAAACATAATGTATACACACGCACGCATGCACTCTAACATTCACATAGCAATGTATTTGAAAATCCTACATGAAGGATATTATGGCAATATTGGATTCATCTCTAGAAACTGTGCTTAGTACCTCTGATTGGTCTAGGTGTTTCTATTCTAGTGCTTCTCTAGTATTCTGTGCCTTCCTCTATCAAAAACAAGACATTATAGCTAACTTATTAGTTATTTTAGTGTAAATTTGTATGTACTCTTATGCTTTGAGAATATGGTTGTATTTTATTCATTTGAAGTTTCCCTTAGCAAATCAGACAGGGTTTGGCATATAGGTAACGCTCAAGAAATATAAGTAAAACTGTAAATTAAAAAATATACTCAAAGTAGAACAAATATTAGAGACATTAACTGCTCATAGAAATTTTTGAGGACAAGGTAATCATTGTGAGGCGATGTTAGGAAGATTATATGAAGAAGGTGAGAATAGGTCACTAGTAAATGTTTGCAAGTAATTTATATTTTTCCATTTTAATCTTAAATAGAACTTGAGTTTCATTTTTAATTATTAATTCACCCATTCACTAAAATATATAACATAGTAAGATTTTTTTTTCTTTTTTCTGTATCATATCTTATAGTGAATCCTGGAGTAGAGGCTCTTGAGGACAGTAGTGTGTTCTCAAGAAACATACAATCTGCAAATTGTACCTGGTAGACAATGTTATTAATTCAAATGAATTCCTATTTTAAAATTAAGACAAAATAATATTATCTTTAATTGATAGATGAAATACTAAAGCTCAGGTAGATTAAGTAATAAATCATACATCTAAAATGGGTTGATCTAGTATTCAAACCCAAGACCGTCCCACCTTAATGCTGTTCTTTTTTCTACTGCACCACGTAGCCTTCAGTAGACAGGAAGTTTCTGGTAGGTAAAGGGAACAGGACTGTGTAATGATGAAGAACATGACCTTCCTATAATAAGGTACATAATAGCAAGTGCAGATCTGGTTTCAGGTGTGATACATTAGGAATCTACTTATTGACCACTCTGAACAGCTCCTGCTCTGAGAAGCCAATTTAGGCACCAAGGAAATGAAAAATAGGTTCTCCAGACATTTTCCTTTTTTCCAGTTCCAGGAGCTGACCACATCACCTCACCTCACCCCAAATTAGTTCTCAATAAAAAGCACTTTGGCTACCAGCCATTTCTAGAAACAAGGAAGCAGACTTCATATCTAGCCTGAGTATGATTCCAAAAACAACACCATAAAGAGAATGATGTGGAGTGGAGAACTTGGGCCAGATGAATAAAGGTTATCTGACAAATCATCTACAGTTCATTTGGCATTAATAACAAGACAGCTTACTTTCCTGGGCCTGCTCCAACCTGCTAATAGGTACTCATGTAGGATGGTCTCCTCCCTGTTCAGCTAAGAAGAGACACTGCGGAGGCATCTATGAACTTGAACTATTGCTTCTAACAACAGTAGGACTCTACAGAGTTCTAACCTCTGGATGACTCTTCCAATCAATTGAAAGAATTCTGGCTTCCTGGCACTTCTTATCTTCTGTATCCCTCATAAGTGAGGGCATTTTGTATGTCATCCTCATTCTCTTCTGTTTTCCATATAAACACTCCCTTTAATAAAGGCACAGGCAATTGATTTAATTAAAAGGTTAACACTAGAGCAATCTAATCTTTACTCCCCACCCTTCTCATCTAATTTATCTGGAGTTGTAGCATGCATTAGAAATCACAGAGAAGAAAAAAAAAAAGAAAATGCATCAAGCCAGTTTTAGAACTAGATAAATCAAAGGACAGCTAGGGAGGGCTCAGTGTAGTGACTGGAACACTACATTTTGAAATGAGACATTTAGATTTTTAACTAAGCAAGGCTCTCATCACTGGGTTATTTGGGCAAGTTTCTCATTTTTTAACAGATCAGTTTTCTGATCTTTTAGACTGTGGTTTTCCAAACTCTCCTAATTATGAGAATCACATGAGATTTATAGAAAAAAAATCTATCAAAATACATATTTCTAGGACCCACCTCAGATGGACTAAATTTGAATATTTAGAGAGCAGATTACCTCAGGCGTTGCTCATGGCTAGACAAGTTCAAGCCCTCTGAGTAAATGGACCCTGTGGTCTTGTCTACCTCTGACATTTTGTCTATATCTGATATAATTCTAAGCCACCATTATGTTTGGGTTATAGATAGAAACAAAATCAAGGGCTCAGAATTATTTTCAAAACTTCTTTGAAGGTGCTAAAATAAAAGTCAGAATTTTTACCATGATCAACCCTAAAAAGATTCAAAAGCCAAAAAAGCTTATTTTATGTCTTGCCCAAAGTGTCCCTGCTCTGTCTCTGTTGCTCTCCTCCTTCCTCCAGGAATTCTTTGGCCCAGTGCTGGTCTATGCCATATTTAGGCTGCCCATCATGTCTGCCTAGAGCATTAATACACTTTTCTACCAACCATCTCTCCTTTTCTGTCTCTTACAAAAATATTCTCGACTCTGCCTCACTAGACAGTATCTGAGAACCAATTAATATTAATGTATTAATAACTAGTTTGGGCATAAATGTATTTCTTCAGGCAGAGTATTTGCATTTTAATTAGGGATATCACCTAAATTTAAAAGAACGATTCTCTGCTGGAATTTTGAATAACATGCACAATCTAGTGTGGAGACATTTGGGGCCAGTGGTTCCTTTTGACACATTAAGTCACATCATATCTTCATGGAAGAAAGTGCATTAATGTGGCTTTATCTTTTAACACTTTGATGTATATAGAAAATTAATCTACTAGGCTAAAAGTCTTTCTGCTTCATGTATATGAAAAAGAATTTTGAAAATTTAATCAAAAATTCACCTAGCCATTTCAGATGTCACCAACTAAGTAACTTTCCCTCTTTAGTAGCATCCCTGCATCTTGGCTCTCACGAACAATAAAGCCTGATTTCCCCCAGTGCAAATCTAAGAATAAATTAGAACCTTCTGAAATCTGTGCATCTTTGAAAGGTTTAGAAAGAAATTATCATTGTGTCAAAACCACACATTAGTATATTTGAAATTAAATTAGTGCATGTTTTTCCTATAAAGCCAAATGGGTACACTTAATTTTCTAAATAATGCTTGCAATATTAAAATCGAAAGCCTGAGGATTTTCCTATGTGCAGATTAAACAATTGGAGGATAATATCACTGAAAAAGACAAAATTTGAAGAAAAATATTTTCACTAGTACTCATTTTACTAAGTTCACATAAACCCTGGATAGGAAGGCTAAACACTTTTTTTTTTTATTCAATGAAGACATGCACAGTGGCTCAGTGAGTAGGTTTTACACAGAGACTTCTTGGACTGAAATGGAGGCCCTACCATCTTTAAACCGTGAGTCTCTGGGCAAGTGAATTAATTACCTACACCTTAGATTCCTCATTTATACAGTGTTGAAATATTACTCGATAGAATTTCTGTGAACGATAAATGAGGTCATGCATACCAGAAGCTCAAAGTAGTGTGCTGGCAGCCAGTTATCAATAATATTAGTAATAAGTGTTATTATTGTTACCCAATAACTTCCATATCCAGAGGGGTTATTAACTGAGGACAATCTTTGCAAATCTGAGCTCTTAATTCCTGTTTATCACTCGGATCTAAATCATGACTAACTTCCTTACAACATCCTAAATAATAAAGGAAGTCTCAGGGATTCTTTTCATCCTTGAGATTTAGACCTTACAGTCATCCTGAGCCATCTTCTACAGGCTTTCTTTCTTTACAACTTCCTTCCAGGCTGGCAGGACCCTTTCTGATTTTCTCTTAACCAACCTCCCGCAAGGTTGGAAGAGTATCCCTAGCAGAAGAGCAAGAAAATACTGTCTCTTCTTCTACTGTAGGTTCCATAAATGCAAAAGATAAACAGACATATTCGTGAAGGTACAATTGTGACTTTTGTTCTCCATGTGTCCATTTTAACTTATTCTCTAATGATTTTAATGTGAGTGAACCAGTGTGTTCCTTGATAAGCAATAGTTATTTATTGAGAGCCAATGTTGTGGCAAGTGCCAATCTAGAGACAAAAGATATATTGATGAAAAAGACAAATAGGATTTTCATTCACATGGTCCTTACATTCAAGAGAGAAAATATACCTTTTTCACAAAGATGGTGCCAAAAGCAAAGAAAGAAACCTCTACCACTCCTAAAGCTGAAGACAAAGCAAAGGCTTTGAAGGCAAAGAAAGCAGTAATGAAAGGCATCCACAACCACAGACACAAAAAAAGCTACGCATATCATCCACCTTCAGGCTGCCCAAGATCCTGCAGCTCCAAAGGCAGCCCAAATATCTTACAGAGTAACCCCAAGGGAAAGAAGCACAACCACTATTCCATCATCATGTCCCCCCTGACTACTTAGTCAGCCATGAAAAAAATAGAAGACAACAATACACTTGTGTTCATTGTGAATGTTGAGGTGAAGCACCAGATCAGTCTCTGAAGAAGCTCTGTGATGTTGAAATGGCCAGAATCAACACTCTGATCAGGTCTGATTGAGAGAAGAAGACATGTGTTCAACTGGCTCCTGACTATGATGCTTTGAATGTTGCCAAGAAAATTGAGATCGTCTAAACTGAGTCCAGCTTGCTAATTCTTAATATAAAAATGTGTGTTGTTACAATATATACATATATATGCATATATTTTAAAATATAAATAAGCATTTAATTAATTTACATTTAAAATATAATATATACAGTTAAAAATACAAATGACCAAATAATTATAAATATAATAAGTGCCATGAAAGGAAAATAGAGGTGGTCTAATGTAGTCAAAGAGTTTGAGAAAGAATATATAATAATTGGACAAGCAAAGGATAAATTATAGTTAAATAAATTAAAATAAAGAGAAAATTCATTCTATTCAGAAGAGAAGCCATATGAAGGAGGACATAACAAGCAAAAGCACGGTGCATAAAAGAATTGAAGATGATGCAAAAAGATAACAGAGAGAGAGAAGGGGGTCCAGCTCATTTATAGCCTGGGAGGCAATGCTAACGATTTGAATTTTCATGTCAGCAAAAGAAAATCATTGGAAATCTTTTATTAGAATAATTAAAAATTCAAAATTATTTTTAAGAGATCACTCTGGCTGCAATATAGAGAAGTGAAGGGATAGGTAGATGCAAGTGAGTGTATTTAGGAGGATACTTAAGTAGAAATTATAAAATATGGTATCTATAAGAAGAGATGAAAAAAGTTGATAATTTCTAGAAATAAACAGAAATTAGAATTGATAGGGTATATATGAAGAAGGGAAGTTAGCAGAATTCTAGTTTGAAAGACCCAGTAAAAAATGTTATTTCCTGTAGTGGGCAACACCAAAGTAAGATAATGGGGACATGCTGAGTAATAAACATTGAATTGTATATATCCTTATGGAAAAAAATATTTTCAAATGTTTTGGATAAATACCCAGAAGAGCGATTGCTAGGTCATATGGTAATTATATTCTTAATTTTTTGGAAAACAGTATGGAGGTTTCTCAAAAAATTCATTGTTTATTACAGTATTATTTATAGTAGCCAACACATGGAAACAATGAAAGTGTTCTTTGATAGATGGTTGGATAAAGATGTGGTACATATATGCAATAGAATATTATTCGTCCATAAGAAAAGATGAAATATTAAATTTTGCAACAACATGGATGGATCTTGACATTAGCAAAATGTCAGAGAGAAAGTTAAGAACCATAAGATTTCACTCATATGTGGGATATACAACTAAAACAAACAAATTAACAAGACAAAGAACTCATAGACATAGACAACAATTTAGTGGTTGCCAGAGAGAAAATGGGGAAAGGGGAGGTAGCTAGGGTAAAGAGAGTTGACTATATTGCAATAGAAGATTTGGCTTTGAGTGGTGAACACACAATGCAATATACAGATGATTTACCTGAATTATGAACTTGAAACCTTCATAATTTTATTAACTCATGTCACCCCAATAAATTTAATAGAAAAATAAAAGAATATAGAAATACATGGAATTCCTCATATAACTTTTTAAAATAATTTCTTCCGGTTTTTCTACTCTTAGTTCCACTGTGTAGTTTCAGGAAGTATTGCACATATGACTTGTCTTTTGGTTTCATTGGCCTTGCAAATAAGATGACCTATGTCTAGAACCACTGTAAAGACAAATGCACATTGCATTGACCTTGATGCCCTGGCTGGATGTATTCTGAATTGTATCATGTAATAAAAATTTGAGTATGTTCTCTTGTAAAAAAAATAACAGAAAAGGCAAGATTTTCTGAAAATAACACCCTCTGTCTCTTAACCCTTGTACGAGATAAATTCTGTAAAAATTGGGATAAGCTTATGCTACAAAAATAATCCCAAAAGTTTATTTTTTTTTTGTTTTTGTTATAGGTCTCTTTTAGATTTTAAGGGGAAAATGAGGTTCCAGACTAATGAGTGATCTATTATTTCCTAAACATCTAAACCCACAATCTCCAGTCTATAGAGTAGGAGAGAGAGAGGGAAAGCAGAAAAGTTGTATGTCAGCTTTTGTGTGCCATAGTTCAGTAGGAAAACCTGTTATTTCCTTTCACAGTTCTGGTAGTTAGAACAAATCACTTGTCTCTAAGTATAAGAGGGCTGGGGAATGTGTGGTAACACATTGAATTCTGGGAGACACCATTGTCTTTGTCACAATCTACAATTCTGGTTACTGAATATCTTTTATTCTTTTTTTTTTTTTTTTCCCACACACATATATTCTACTCAACAAGTGGAACAGCTCAAAGTCTCATGCATCCAGAATAGTAAGCTCAAAGTCTGCGATCTCGGGGTGAGATTCTATAGTATTTTTTATAGTTTATAACATAACTTATTGTAGACTATGAATCAAAAAAAAATCATCTACACCATCTGTACTCAATTGATAATATGGAATAGAGACAAAATAACTACAATAAGCATCAGTATCCCTTTAAGAAAGGTAAAGAAAGAAGTAGTCATGGATCCATAGAAACATGAAGTCCCATTGATGAATATTGTCAAAGTCTCCTGCTCTGGGACAGAGAACACTTTTTGGCTAAATTCGATTCTGTTTCCAAAAGATGAAGGCTCTTGATTTTACCCTCCAAAGTGTTCTTGCTTTCCCATTATCCTTCTTGGATATTTCTAAAGTTGGTCTTGAGAATCTCTCCTCTTTCTTGAGAGCTATAGAACACTTGGAGAAAGATAAAGGCTTAGGTTTTGTTTTGACCCTCAAAAAGTTTATAATTTAGCTCAAAATTCCAGTTTCTTAATAATATAATTCTCTTAAAAAATTGGTAGGTTTCCTGTTTATTTAATATCAGTTTGTTTAAAGCCAATGTCCATATTTGCTTTCTTATCCTCAATCCCCCTTTCCATTCAAAGGAATTATTTTGAGGTTCAAGATAATTTATTGAAACTCTATAGCCTTAATGACCCATGCCTGTGTCAGTTAATTCAGTGGAAAGATTTTACTATAGGGCATATTCTTAACCCTCTTGTTGCCCTACAGCATCTTTTTCACCTGAGAAGTTTTAGCAATAGGTGTGAATACCATACCTATCTTATATTTGTTAAGAAGTTGAGTTTAAATTAATCTGTCTTTGAAAATCCCCAAATCTTATTTTCAAGACTTCAAGATCTCAAAGATATCTGTGCTTCCAATATTGTAAGGCTGAGTCTCTGGAATCACACAAGTTCTATTCTTTTATTTTTGTTTGACCCCTGACCAATTCATTTATGAGCTTGTGTCTTTTTTTGCAATGCCTTCTCAAATGCACTCTATAAATATTAGTTCCCCTCTGGTATATATTAGTTCAGATATGGATCATTAAAAATGTGCCCTAATTTCTCTCCCAGCAAGTTATCTGTCCTATTGTAAGGCATCTTCCATTTTACTACCAGATTAGGATTATGAAAGCACAATTCTGATTCCATTTATTTTTTTTTAAATATATCTTTTTATATAATTAGGGGAACATTTAATTACTGACTACCAATTCTGAGCCAGACATGGTTTCATGTGTTATCTCATGTAATCCTTAGAGCAATGTGATAAAAACACTCACAAGCATCTTAGGCATAGGGAGGTGTCATGGTGGTGAAGTAAGTTTTCCAAATTAGATTATATTAACTAGCAGAGCAATCCTTTTGAATATGAACTGCCTTGATTCCAAACCACCACATCTCATTTCCTCCCATTCTTACCTATGAAAGAGTTAAAATGATGGATGCAATCTGTAACCTCTAAGCAATTAAACCAGCTTGAGTCCTGTGAATGGTTCAGATTTTGCACATTGCAGATAAGGTTCGTCTGAATTAAAATATCTGCATCCCAGGAACTGTGATGTCCTTAAGAAGTCACTGCAATTTAACACATCTTCTAGATATATTTAGAATGTCAACTGTAGGCTTTTTAAAAAAATTTTTTTGCTAACTTTTCTTCACTTTCTCCTTTACAGAAATTTGGCAAGGGTAAGTGTGGGTGAAATGAGGGAAACGTCCCAGAAGTGAGAAAATGACAAGGAGACAACACCTTAAACTAAAACCTAGTGACCACATATATCGAAAGACTTAATTTAAGAAATAACACTTGGATTTTTTTTTAATGCAGCAATTTTGTCTCACTTCTTTTCTCATTTCTTAATTCATATTGTGATACTTTTAGATTTTTTTTTTTTTTTAAAGAAGCAATGCTGTTGTTCGGAAGACTCAGTTACACTCTCTCTTTTCCAGTTTTCTCACACATCCAGAAAAACATTGTTTAAAACTGACATTGCATGTCTTAGATCTTAATGTATCTCATCTTGCTTTCTGAATATTTATCTTTCACTGGCTATCTTCCTGAAAAATACATAGCCCCCCCAAAAAAATAAAAAACAATCAATCTGTTCAATGTGTGTTAAATATAGTAGGACTGTGCAATGTGTATGAATGAAACAATAAAATAATGAGTTAAGATTTTCTCAGTCATCAAGCCAGTCAGTAATTTTTTTTGCAATAAGTGACAATCATTTAAGATTTGTTAACAGATATTTTTCAGTCATAAAATAATATATTAATTATAAGTACTGTGAAAATTCAATAAACTAGAAAAATCACATCACCGAAAGACAAATATTTTCAGATTTTATGTTCATACATTTTACAAAGCTGTCCATAAATCCTTTGTATATGATTTTTCTTGATTTTCTTTTTAGTAATACAAAGAGGCACTTCTAATATCTTTGACAATATTGTTAATGACTATCATAGTCTAATTCACCACACCTTAATTGAGGTAATCAACCTGCTATGGTTAAGAATTTATCTGCTTTTAAATTCAGAGGTGGAGTACAATTCTGCCATGGATAGATTTCTAGTGTTATTTCCTTAGAATTGATCATCAAAATTGGGATTGCTGGGTCAAAGTTTAATGATGTTTTCAAGCCTCCAAATAAACGTTGAGTGATTGTTTTCCAAAATGATCATACAATTTTAGTGTTTCAACAGTGAATGACTGGTAGTCTTCTCACTCTAGTAAATGCTGTGATTGATTAAAACGAAGACAGTCTTTCTTTGATAACTAGTTTATATTAAGCATCTATTGTGTAGTTAGCACTTCATTAACTGCCAGTATTTTTGAAAGTGCTTGCAGGTACAATATATCAGTCAGGAAGTCTTGCAAAAAAGGTGGAGAAGCTATTATTAGACTCTTTTACAGGTGGAACATTTGAGGGCAATGACAGTCAAATAAATTGCCTCAGGTCACTCAGCTGAGGAGCTGATTATAGGTTACATCCTGCAAACCCTTAGGCTAATCCTCTCTCTTTCCCATCTGGCATTGTCTGAATATTAGCTGCTAGATGCATTCATGCAAATAAGTTCATAACCCCCTACAGCACTAGGACAGGCCCATGGCCTCCATTTAGCAACTTTTTTTTTTTTCTGTTAAACATATCTATTATGATAGATTCCACTAAATCCTTTCAAAATATGTATAGAGCCATGTTGACGTAAAATACTACTAAGATCTGAGATAAACCTTTAAATGATTGGACAAATTTCTTCATTTTATAGGAGGAAACTGAGGACGGAATATATGTGGCAGATTCATGATTACCCAGTAAAGTGATTCATATTCATCATCATTAGTAAACTGGAGGTGTATGTGTAAGAAGTATAGCACAGACCCACATGTGTGCCTAGCATATGCAGAAAGCCAATCACATTGATTTTTTTCAGTTTTCTTCTCTCATTTTCTGTCTTCCTCAGCAATATAATTTTATCGTGAGATTCTTCATTGGAAACATGCAATGCCATCTCACTTCTACCTCTTTCTCTCAAAAGAGTTTATCTAATTAGTAGATTGATTTTATATTAACCAGTGACAATTAGAATGCTAAAATTTAAATTTATTTAGTCATTATTAGTGTTTTTCTTTTGCTTAGTGATGTTCATTACTTCATTATAACGGATAGGAAAACACTAACAAAATATTCTAACAGGAAAATTCCACATGTCTTTACTGCTTATTCCATTATATTATTTGTTCGTATGTATCCACAATATACATATTCTTAATAAATTTTGAATCCACACTGTAAGCTAATTTTCCATTAGTATGTCATGTAATTTTAAGTCTATATTTTCTCTATAATTATGATTTGTAATGTGATGTTGTTTCAAATTTTTTTGTATGTATACACAAACTTTATTTGTTTATTAATTCTAATAGTTCTCTCTGTGTGTGTGTGTGTGTGTGTGTGTGTGTGTGTGTGTGTATCTATGTGTGTGTTGAGTCTTTAGGATTTTCTATATAAAACCATGTTATCTGTGGAGAGGAACAATACTACTTTTTCCTTTTTGATTTTAATGCCTGTATTTGCTTTTTCTTGCCTAATTGCTCTGGCTAGGACTTCCAGTCCTATGATTGCCTAAGAATTAAATTGATATGAGGCAGATTAACAGGAGAAAATTTAATTACGTAAGTACCTACAGGGGTGCAAATTTAATTACATATATACCTACAAGGGTTTTATAAGAATATGGGCCCGTAGGCGAATTGGGTATATATGCCATTTTGAGCTAAAGAGAAAGGTGGGGAGAGGGTAATGGTTTAAGACTTCAAAGGGGACAAAGGCAATTCACAAGGAGATAGAAAAGCAAATATTTGATAAATAAATGTTTTTTGAGCAACCTTTAATTATAGAGCAATTTTTAACTATGGGGCTCTCTAGGCTCCTTCCTGTCTGTCACATCTATTGTGATAGCCCCCTTCCTGGAGCAGGTCCTCTATATAAATCCTTTTTGGCAGTAAGGGGAAGGTATAAAGTTTTTCCCGAGTCTTTTGTTTCTTAAAAATAACCAGCTTAAAATAATCAATAGACCAAAATATCCTACATATTTTGAAATGGAAATTCTGCTCTCCCTCAGATATTAGCTGTGGACTTTCATATTTGACCTTCGTTATGGTGAGATGACTTCTGCAATTCCCAGTTTGTTCAGAGTTTATCATGGAAGAATGTTGAATTTTGTCAGACTTTCTCTGCATCTATTTAGATGGTTATGTGAGTTTTATCCTTTATTCTGTTAATGTGGTATATCACGAAAATTGTTTTTTGAAAGTCGAACGATCTTTGTATCCCAGGGATAAATTCTACCTCACAGTGTTTAATCCTTTTAAAGTGGCTGTTAAATTCAATTTGCTATTGTTTTGTTGAGGATATTTTCATCTGTATTCATTAAGGATATTGGCTTATAGTTTCCTTGTAATATCTTTTTTTTTTTTTTTTTTTGGCATTAGTGTTATAACAACACTGGCCTCATAAAATGAGTTTGGAAGTGTTTGGTATTCTTCAAATTTCTTGTAGAATTTGAAAAGAATTGGTGTTAAGTTTTCTTTAAATGTTTGGTAGACTCCAGCAGTGAAGCCATCTAATCATGGTGTTTTTTTACATAGAGGTTTTCGATACTTGATTTAATCTTTTTACTAGTTATAGGTCTGTTTAAACTTTCTGTTATTTTATGACTTAATCTTAGTAGGTTATATGTTTCTAGAAATTTATCAGTTTATTTTAGATTGTCTAGTTTTACGGTTTATAATTGTTCATAATAGTCTCTTATAATTGTTTTTACTTTAGTGGCATCAGATTTAATGTCTCCTTTTTTTAATCATTGTACTTATTTGAGTATTCATTCTTACTTTCCTTAGTCTAGCGAAAGTTTGTCAAACATTGTTAATTTTTTCAAAAAACCACCTATTAATTTTACTGATATTTTTCTATCGTGTATTTTTTATTTCTGCTCTATTCTTTATTATTTTCTTTCTTCTATAATTTTAAAATTTATATGGAACCTAAAGGACTCTGAATAGCCAAATAAACTTGAGAAAGAACAAAACTGAAGGCATCGCACTTCCTAATTTCAAAATACGTTTAAAATTCAAGTCAAAAACACAATAATATTACCTCATATTTGTTAGGGTGTTTATTAGGGGAAAAAAAGACAATAAGTATTGGTAAGGATATAGAGAAACTGGAACCATTGTACGCTGTTAGTGAAAATATAAAATGGTACAGAACTTTGGAAAACAATATAGAGAGTTTTTAAAAAACTAAAAATAGAATTACCAGATTACTTAAAAATCAAACTTTTGAGTATTTATCCAAAGAATGGAAATCAGAATCATAAAGCAATATTAGCAACTCCATGTTTATTGTGGCACTGTCCATAATAGCCAAGATGTGTAAGTAAACTAAATGTTCATCAACAGATAAGTGGACAAAGAAAATATGATATATACATGGAATGAAATATTGTTTAGTCCTAAAAAAGAAAAAAAATTGCAATATGATACAACATGGATGGACCTTAAGAACATTATGTTAAGTAAAATAAGTAAGTCATAGAAGGACAAATATTATATAATTCTACTTCTATGAGATATCTAGAATAGTAAAACTCATAGACTCAGACAGTGGAATGGTAGTTACCAGGAGCTGGGAGGAGGAAGAAATGCTAATCAATGGGCATTAGGTTTCAGTTAAGCAAGATAATTTCTAGAGATTTGCTCGACAACACAGTGCCTATTGTAAACAATACTGTATTATATACTTAAACGTGTGTTAAGATGGTAGGTCTCATACTGAGTGTTCTTACCATAAGAAAATAAAATTGTATTTAATAAATTCGAAAACATCATCATATCTTATATTTCTACAACATAATAGTAGTATCTTTCCTAAGCCTAAACGTAAAAATGACCTTACTTTGGTTTAACATTTTGCCTTCTGCTCTCAAGTCTCCTTTCTAACTAACCTGAAATATAGACGATATTGACATATTAACTATTTATTCTTCTCATTGTGTCTGTATGCATTCCAGGTACATGACATTTATTCTAGACTACTGGAATTGTTCAAATTTTACTCAGCATATGGTACACAGACTCATAACTTTGGGCCTTTGCCTTCCCTTGAAATTCCCTCCTTTACTTTTATAACAGATGAAATCTCTTATTCATCAGCTCTGAATTCAAAATACTTTAGTCCTGCTGGGTTCCACGTAGGCAAAGTCCATTTATTTCTGTTCTAGCTTCTTTTGGTTCACTCATCATTTAGTATATATTTAATGAACTTGGTGTTTGCCTTATCATCCACATGTGGGGACATTTTATGGACTCAGAACATGTCTCATTCATCATGATAGGATAGCTGGTTCAACTATCATGAGACCTGATATCTGGTAGGTGTTCAAAATGTGTTGAATGTAAACTAAAAATTGTTTGACTCTTTCAATACACAAACTAAAACCTACAGCAAAAGGTTTACAAATACATCAGTATTAGATCCCTCAGGGTTCTGTAATATACCAAGAGCATCAAACATGTCCACGGAAATTACCCAAAAAGAAAATATGCGTAATGCTTTTATCACAATCTTCTGCTGTGCAGAATTAACCCATGTGGGCAGACAGACAAACAGACAAAACAAAACAAAACAAAACAAAACATAGACAAAGAGCAAAAAATACCATGTAATTGCATTCTTTGATTACAAGTCTTGATAATAGTAGCCAAATAACTTGTGTTCTTAACTCAATTCAAATAGAGAAATGTGATCTTTTGTGAACTAAACCAGTTATCAAAGACTTTAATTTTCTTCTTCACAGCTATAACACATTAAATGATGTTATCATTTTCCCGTGTTTTCCTCTAAACACATCTGGCTTACTTTATTTTCTGTTTGATAGGAAAACAATCATCGTTATGGAGTTATACAAATAGTTCAAAATGGTGAGCTAAAATAATTAAAATCCCCCATATGAAAAGTCTAATCAACATTAAATTTGATATGTACTTTATTCATACACACCCTTTCCCCCAAATCTAATTGAATTCCATCCAATCCTATAAATCTAAAATTGCTCACTGGTAATTCATTGACTCATGTTGAATCTAGTTCGCAATTTCATCAAATGAAAAATTGCTAGAAAACCAAGATCTGGATTTTGAATTCTATTAATCAGGTTTTCTGACAAATAAGAGAGAAAATGAAAATGCCATTTTATATAGAATGTCAGGAATATAGCAAGGGCATTTCCGAAAGAAAACAAGTTTCACCATTCTCAGAACGCTATAGGCAAATGCTTCCTGGAGTTATGTGCTTGGGATGACTTTTTCCTAAACTAGGAAAACATGCCACACTGAAGAAAATGAGTTGTACATTGGGAGGCAGAGATGGAGTTAGTAAATTCTGAGCATTGGGATTTCCTTGAGAAATATTTGTCTAGTAAATTTTATATCTACCTTTTGAATTTCATCATCTACAAGTCTGATCTTTCTCAATCTCTAATCCTTCTGAGAAAAATCACTGAGCTACACCTTTTTGCTTTTACTTTAAAGTCCTCTTTAAATATATTGTTTTTCATCTTTTCCCCCATTATAAATTTTTTAAGGCATATATTATTATGCCTATTTCTTTTGGCTGTGTTGAAAACAAATATTCATTGAGAGTGTAGTATCATCATTTAGATTCTGAAATCTCCTATCAGTTCTTCAGATAATGAGTCATAGTCCACCAGAAACAAATTGCCAGACAATTGTCAAACACTTATAAAAATTGCATAGACCACATTATAAACGTCTTATTTCCCCAAGGGAATATTATTATCTTTGATAAAGACAGTAACTATGATCTTGCTACATCCATGAAGTTTTGCTGCATGAAAGGCAATAAATGGTTCCGACCAGGACTTGCTGGAAGTTAATGTATTTTATTTAATGACACCAAATTATGAATAATAATAACCATTTAATGAATGCTTAAGCATCAAGCACTGCATTTTTTTTAATTCACCTCTGATTTTCACAGCCCCTTTACAGATGAAAACAATTTACATTATTTGGCCTCTGTATCATACTTCTAAGGTGAGATGAACACTTAATATATGTGTAATATTTCAAACACCAAATCTCAAATCTGTAAGCTGTTATTTCTTTGAGTAATGTGTTAGAGATTCCTGTAATGAAAACATGTTGAATGGAGGAGTCACATCTTATCTCACTGTAACTGATAATACATGTGTGAGAAATGACTTGACTGGCATTTGTAGCCAATGAACTACAAAATATGAAACCACTAGTCACTCTTATCCTTAAAAAAAAAAAAATCTTACAATAACTTTTAACTTCTCTTACAATAAAAATCAAACATTTAACAAATTTTCTGTAGTCTGACACTCAGTTAAATTACTTTTTCATTTGAAAGCCACTGGTAATTCTGATTGTCTTCCTTCTGGCTATTCTGCTCCTTCCCTTAATTTTCTTACACAAACCATCCTCTTCCCATCCCTCTCTGCTCATCACAAAACTTACTTTCCTAGGAACATTTTTAAACTCAAGATTTGGTCAAACCTCCTTCCAGGTATGAGTTCCCAGTGCCTTGGAGTTGTTCTTGCCAGCATGAAATGCAATTGTAATTAATTAGTTGTTGGGCAAGGACAAAACATATTAAATCATGAGTATTTATGAACTTCCATGACTGTTCTCTGCTTGCTCACTTTCTGAACCTTTATTTATGTTAATCCAGGTGTTAGGTGAGTCAGAGAACTAGAGGAACTGTAAGAGGTTATGGCCATAGAAAAAGAGAGGAAAAAGAGAAAGAAAGGAAGAGGGAGAGAGAGAGAGAGAGAGAGAGACAGAGAGAGACAGAGAGACAGAGAGACAGACAGAGAGAGAGAGAAAGAGAGAAGATTGGAGGTGGGAGGGAGAGAGAGAGGGACATTAGTAATATTTTTATTATTTTTTAAAATGCTGAAAGTAAAGCATAGTTCTTTATTCCATCCTGACATTTTTCTATTAGTTTGAAAGTATGCCACAATAAATATTAAAGTGTAAAAATGAATAGAAACATAGTGTTAATACTTAGCAACAAAAGTTTATTGGAAGGTAATGAAAATTGTTCCATAATCTCCAAAAATCAGAGGAATTAGAACCACTCAGTTATATTTTATATTTGTAATGAAAATGAAATGGGTAGTAGCATGAAGATTCAAACTCAACTCGTCCAGTGGAAATGTTTTTAATTCTTCCTAATAAACACCTCTAAATCTATATATACAGTCTATGTTTTCCAATACTTGAGAGAATATTTTGTTAATCAACTTATCCTATGATCACTGGTACAAAAAAGTTTATTGATGAAAAAGTTCTGAATAGATGGATGAACCATATAAATTCTTTAATTGTAGAATACTTCTGTACCTTGTATTTTGTTCTAGTGTTATACTGTATCAAAAGTCAGTAAAGAGTCACCTAGTAAATAATTTAGGCTTCGCAGGTCATACAGTTTTTGTGAAAATTTCTCAGTTCCTCAGTTCTAATGCAAAGGCAGCCATAAATAACAGCAAACAAATTAGCATGGCTATTAAAACTATTTATAGAGACTGAAATTTAAATTTCATATCATTTACATGTGTCACAAGATATTATTCTTTGAATGATTCTATTCAGTTCATTAAAAAATGTGAAAAAAAATTCATAGTTTGTGTGTTGTTCAAAACAAGGAGCAGCCAGATTAGACCTATGCATCAAAGTTTACCAATTGCTGTCTATATCATTTTTTAAATTTTTTTGCTTGTAAAACAATCCTCTTTCTTAAAATGCATAAAGCTTCAGAGTAGGTACTGTCTATGTACCCTTAGCATCTACTTATACATTGGCAGATTCCCAAGTAGAGAAATCTTGTGTGAATTGAATCAAGAAATGTTCCACTTAAATTAATTCACTTCATTATTCTTATTACAAACTTTCTTATTTTAGAAATTTTAAATAAAAATTTTCTTAAGTCTTATTTACATAATATTTGGACCATTGAAATAGAATTTATTGAATGCTAAAACAAACAAAAAAGTATATTTGCTATATAGCAATTTTCTCAGCAATCTGAAGTTATTTTGTCTTCAATAGTAGCCACAATCCCCTCAAAACCACAGATTTTGACTACTTAAGGTAATATCTGCAGTGCCTCCGACAGGGTTAGCCCAGAGAAGTCACTTAGAAAATAGTGATTAAAGTGACTTACAAAGAAAATGGAAGTAAAAATCGTTCTATAAAGAAAAGATATATAGTCAAAATGTATATATCATGATATCTGTATATATAAAACCCTGAAAATATATTTTTTCTAAAGTGCGCAGCTTCAAGTGAGTAAAAAACTCTGTTTTACACTGTAAGAGGTAGGTGGTATATTTATTTTTTAATAAAAAAATAAGAATAATTAAGATCATATATTTTATTTAATATGTTGGATCATTAACGTTTATTATTCTTGGTCTTGCATGATATCTTAATAGACATAATATCAGAGTTGTAAGGAAAAATTAAATAAGACAACAGATTTGTTTTTCTGTTTCATTACCTCCTCTTGTATCCTCTCTCTATTTGTTCCCAAATGAACATATCAGCTACCAACAAACTTTACCATTCTCATGTCTCAAATCTGCTCCTTTTCTGCCCCCAGTGGTCAACATACCCCTTGCTGGCTCTAAGCTAACATTCATTCCACCATTTTTTAAATGTTAACAAAAAGCAAATTATAGATGTTTTATATTGTGTTTTCTATGCCGATTTAATTTTGAAAAGACCTCTTTGTTTCGTTGGTGGTTTCTTTTGCAACAAAACAAAAAGGCAAACAACAAATGGGAGAAGATATTTGCAAACAACGATAACAGGCAAATATTCAAAATATATGAAGAATTCAAATAACTCAACAACAACAACAAACAAACAATACAAGTAATAAATGGGCAGAGGACCTAAATAGTTTTCCCAAGAAGACATACAAATGGCCAACACATGAAAAGATGCCCAACTTCACTAATTATAAGGAAAATGCAAATCAAAACCACAATGAGATACCACCTTATACTTATTATTGATAATAGCTATCAATAAGACAAGTAATCACAAGTGTTGGACAGGTTGTGGGGGAAAAGGAACCCTCGTACATTGCTGGTGGGAATGTAAATTGGTACAGCCACTATGAAAAACACTATGGCGTTTCCTCAAAAAATTAAGAATAAAATAACCGTATGACCTAGCAATCCTTCTTCTGGATATCTACCTAAAAATTTTGAAAACATTTATTAGTTTTCAAAGTATATATGTATCCCTATGTTCATTACAGCATTATTCCCAGTGGACAAGACATGGAAACAGCCACAGTGTCCTTCAATAAATGTAATACATATATACAATAAAATACTACTTAGCCATAAGAAAAAATAAAACACTACCACTTGCAATAACATGAATGGATCTTAAGAATATTTTGCTAAGTGAAATAAGTCAGATGGAAAAAGTTGAGAACCATATGCTTTGACTTATATGTGGAGTATAAAACTAAAAGCAACAAATGAGCAAGACAAGCAAACTAACAAAACTCAAAGACACAGACAACAGTTTAGAGGTTATCGGAGGAAAAATGGGGTGTAAGGGGAGGTAGAAAAGAATAAAGAGGATCAAATATATGGTGACAGAATGATATTTGACTTTGGGTAATGTAATATGTATATGGTACATTATAGAATTATATATTTTAAGCTATATAATTTTATTAACATATGTCAGCCCAATAAATTTAATAAAATAAAAAAATGCAAAAAGCATTAAAGGACTTACATACTAAAGATTCGGTTACATCATGAAATAAGGCCTTTGAAATCAGCTTTTCTCCTACTAAATAATTTATTCCTGAAAAATATACTCTTGGAAAATATAAAAATTTTGTAATAATTCATAGTAGTGGTTTATCACAGATCTTATATTCAGATGTCAGCCTGACTTACATAAAGATCAGATTTGTACCTAGAACAGAACAGATTCCTGTTGCTCTTCGTTAATTTTTTTTTAACAGATTAGTAATAACAAGCTGACTTTAGAGACAGCTATTCCCCGAGAAATAAAAGCATGGCATCAGTAATCCTAAAGATATTTATTTTAAGTAGAAATTTTTAAAAAAAATTACCTTAAGTGGTCAGGTTAAATGAGCACACACACATAAACACAACACACACACACAGAGTATGAGGGGAGACAGACACATGAGATTTAAAAGATATATTTCATTTCTGAGTATTTGTGGCACTGAGCAATAATGTGATCAGCCAAGACATGCAGTTAGAACTTCTGTGTTTCTACTTAACAGTTTTGTGCTTTGGACAATGTTACTTAAATTTCATGTCTCAGTATTCTTATCTGCCTAATAATATATCTGTCATAATTGTTCCATGATTCTAAAAAAGAAAGTAAAGTCAAAATTTCTATTGTAGGCTGATATTTAATAAACATTGTTCTATTTTTCTCTAAAGAATTAACTGGCAGTGGCTTAAACAATACAGACATTTATTGTTCCAGAGCAGAAATAAATTGTAATTAAGACCCATAAAATGTCTCTCTTTGCTTTTTGCCATGTCATTTTCCTGGCCATCTTCTCATGTTCCCAAATAGGCGCTGTAGATATAAGCCTCATGCATTCATGAGATATTGTCCAAGTTGTGAGGAAAACAATAGGATTTTTATTCACACTCTTCTCTCTTTTCCCAGAGAAAACATTTCTCCTTCCCCTTGTTGTTCAGAACGGGGCCACACAGCAAGTTCCAGATAATCAATCTCAACGGGGAAAGTGATTGCTCTGGTAGGCTGAGTCAAATCATGATTTCTTCAGCAGCCTATTTGGGAATCAAGGAAGAAGTTGGCAATGGCTGTTGATCAAGAAACCAATAATGTCTGCCACTTTAATGGATTTGAAAAACATAACATTTGGTTGTTTTTCACATATAAGCTTGTATTACTTATGTTTATACATGTTATTGCCTCACTTATAAATTGTGGGGCATGTAAGAATTGTGAAGATAGGACAGGCTATCTCATTTATGGCACCTATTTAACCAAAAGTAATTGATAGGAGTCTAGGCATATTAGTGTTACTCGATAAATTAATATTGGTCAATTGATTTATTGTGATGCCTTTGAGTAATGAGTTATGCATATTTCCCATTTCTTTTTAGATATTTGCATGTATTTTTATGCTAGGGATAACTTGGCAAAGAAATGCATGACAAATCCAGAGGTAAAGGACTGAATAAATAGTTTTCTTTGAGCTAGGACATAATATTTATAAGTTGCGTTTGTATAAAAAAAAAATATTTTTACATGTGTTATTCTATTCTCTATGCAAAAATACCTAAGCCAGGAATTATCACAATTCACAATTTGTAGATGTAGAAACTGAATCTCAAAGAGACCAATTTATGTACTCAAGGTCTCATACCCAGTAAGCTGCAAAGCCAAGGCTAATACTCAGGGTTTCTGATTCTAAGTTCAGAACCGTTTTCATTAAAGCTCTCCAAACAGGTTTCTCCTGAAACATGATATATATCACAAAGGACTTCTCAGTAATTGTAGGCAGAACATCCTTCAGAGAGAGCCAGAAACAAGTGGAGAAGAGAGATCCTTTTTTACACGTTTCTGAATGTGGCATGACTGGGTTTGTACAAATATGGCTATATATACTTTAGAGGGTAAACTCCTCCTAAAAACTAAATTCAGTATTTGAAAACTATATGGCTAGGAGAATGAACTATCAAGATATTATCCTAAACTGCATCCTCACTGATTATCCATAAAATCAGCACTGTGATTTCCAAGGTGAATAAAGATAAATGCCCTCAAAGAAGCCCCTGAATCTGGTAAAACACATGGATTTGGGCAAGGCAGGGTAGGGTGGATGCAACCTCTAAAAAATTGATAAGACCTTTTAAAAAAATTAATTAATTTATTTTTAATTCTTTAACATCACCACATATTTGACCCCTTTTACCCTGTCTACCTTCCCCCTCCCCATCTCCCTCTGGTAACCACTATTATACAGTCCATGTCCATGAGTCTCTATTTGTTTGTCCTGTTCATTTGTTGCTTCTAGGTTTATATCCCATATATAAGAGATATCATGTGGTTTTCAACATTTTCTGTCTGGCTTATTTTGCTTAGCATGATTGATAAGACATTTTTATAACTAACGTTATTCATTCATCAAGTATTTTTTAAAGCTTATTGAGTGCTAAAGACTCCAAGTTGAATACTAAATGAGAAACTACACAGAGTTAAGAAAACATGTGACCAGAAACATTACACAGTAATCAATAGGGACCTCAAGAGAGAGGTGGACTTGAATGGTAAGTGCAAATTAGCCAACTGGGAAGAAGCAGCCCATAGAAGGAAGAAAGAGGAGTACACGTAAACAGCATGGCATGTTACCAGCTGAGAAATGTGCATTCCAGGTGAAGATATCTGAAGAGTTGTTCCATTTGCAGGATGTAGATGAGAACAGACGACTCATTTTGTTGTGAAGGGTGAATATTGTGGTGATGAAATTGAGTTTGAGGTAGACTAGGAGAGAGAAGTAGTGGAGAGAGGCTAAGTGAATTTTTCTCATAATTTGGCTAAAGCCCATTTGCCGTAATAGAAAAGTCCACTCTTTTGCACAAGCAGACTTCTGCCTTCATTATCCTAAGATTTAACTTTCCTATTAAGGCAAATATACCTGACCTAGCCTGACTTAATTAACAGTCTTTATGGCCCAGAGTGCCTCGAATCCCTTTACACCCAAAGAGACAAAGAACTTCTTCATTATGTCAACTCCAAGTTTTCCTTCCCAGAGGAAACAATCTTTGTCAATTTATAAACTTCTATAGTAATTATTATCTGAGCTATGCAGCACTTAATCACACGTCAACTTATTATTTTAATTTTTTAACGTGTTTACATTATATTTTCCTAAATCATTTTTAGTTCCATGAGAACAGAACTTTTTCCCCATTTCTTATACTTACAGGTGTTGCATATTACTGGCCACATGCTATAAAGAGGGAAAACAAAACAAAACAAGAATGAAAATAAGCATTAGAAAGAAAAATAATAAAATGAAATAAATTAACTTTCTGCTACATCCGTATTTTTAAAAACTCTATTTTGAAGACATGGGTGGCGAGAGAAGTCTTTGTTTAATCTTTACAAAAAAATCGTAATATGTAAAGTTGAAAAATCTAAAAGTACTGATACTCAAAACAGAGTTGCTTACTGTAACCAATGCAGACTCTTCTCCTATATATATCAGATACTCATAGGTCATAGTGAATTTTACGTATTAGCTTTCTAAACAGAAAGGAAACAGAACAGGAGGTGTTCATTTTCAAGTGCCATATGGGTTGAGGCCATTATTTCTGTATGATATTTAACATTTCAATCCGTCTCCTTTTAGGACCCATCTAGAAAATAGAGATGAGCAAGCATACCTTCTTTACGCATTACAGGAGATTACAAAATCAATGAGGCAAACCACTTGTTGAATATTTGACGTCTAAGATTCCAGTTAATGAATGATTCTTTCCATTCTACTCTTGTAAGAGGAAAAAAGTGGGGATATTCAAGGGAAAATGAAGAGGGTGTGAAGATTCCCCATTCCCTATTAGCGATCAATGTGCTCTATCTATGCAGGACTTGTAAGCCTCTTCGAAACAAGGCGCTCTGCAAGTATGAGTTTTTATGAGTTTTTCTTCTATACCAAGGAATATGGTGGGAGGGAGATTATTCAGCTTCTATTCTACTATTCAAAAGGAGTATTTACCAAACTATAAGATTTACAAAAGAATTTCAATACATACATATCAATCTGGCTGAAAACAGTTTTAATAGTATTACTATTCCATAGCTAATAAAAACTTGCTGGCAAAATGCCCTCAGAAGATGGAATTATTTACTCTATCGTGTAAGAGAAACAATTGCTTGCACCTTGCCACATTCAGAGCTGCGGTATTCTTACTGAAACATTAAAATCTTAGACAAATGTCTGCTATTTAAGTCTCAAAGTTGCTCTGAGAACAGGTGTGTTTGAGAGAGAAAAAGCAGCTATAACTGTAAATAGGACTTTAAATTAGGTGCAACTTATACACTATATGCAAGGTCTTCATATGGATATCCATAAATGCAGAGTTACAGTGTTTAACTAATAACTTGAAGAACATGTACAGTTTGGAGACTTCATATAACAAATTTCCCTGATTGCCTTTTAATATATAATCCAAGTATATTTTACCAATACAGAGTCATTTTAAGTCATTCTGTTAGAAAACGAAGCCAACATCTTCCATAATTTTTGAAATAGTTTATTTAACTAATATTTTTTGAGAAATGTAAAAAGTGGAATGGTATAATAGAACATTAATCTCAGCGGCTAAAGACTTGTGTTCTCTGGGTATCATTTCCATATCTGTAATCTGAGAGGTCTTAAAAGTGTTGGTAAGGATGTGGAGCTAAGAGAAACCTCACACACTGCTGTTGGCAGAGACGAGTATGAATTAGTAGCACAATTTTATAGAGAAACTAGTAATACATACTAAAGCTGAAGATACGCATTTCCTATGATCAAAAAAATTTACTCCCAAGTACCTATTTGAGAAAAACTAAGAGATAGTACAAGATTATATAGTTTATACTGAGAAAAAAAAAACAAATGGAAATAATCTGTAGATTAATAAACAGAAGAATCAATGAATGAATTGTGGTATAATCATAAAAATGAAATATAATACAGAAGTTAAAATGAAAAAAAATAGAAGTACATGTATCCAAATGCACAAATTTCAAAAACATAATGAGTAAATTGTGAGATGCAAAAATGAAACAGTTTGATGTAATATATAGATAGATAAATAGATAGATAGATAGATAGATAGATATGTATGTTAAAGACAATCAAAACAATGCTATACAAAAACAATACTATATATTGTTTAAGAATGTAGATATGTATGGTAAAAGTATAAAAACATGATGCATAGGAATGAAAAAGGTGTGTTCACTTCTAGGTATGAATGGGATCAGACAAGAATTCAAAAGGGAATTAAAAAGCAGTGTTCTTAAACTGAGGGATAAAAAGAATGCAAAAGGGACATAAATTATATTTGCAATAATTTCTTTTTTAAATACCTAAGTTTTAAATAACACATCAAGCTAGTTCATATTTTTTTCTAGACTCTTTGGTATGAATAAACTAGCCACTAAGGTGCTTTTAAACCTGAGATCCTCAAAGGCCAGGGATCCCATGGCAGCTTCTTGGGGCCCTTAGTAGAAGAAGAAAGCCCAAGCAGCTGGGCTTTGAAACCCAGCACCCTCCTCACTCTGGCCCCTGCCAACAGGACAGCTTCTTGGATCATCTCAGTTTTGATACTTTGGGATTCACCATCTCTTCGCATGGTGTTTCTCCCACGACTAAAGCCTGTGGAGAATTCTTCCCCTTGCTCAAGAATTTAGCAACTAACATAATTATTTTCAGTTAGAAGCTTAAAGACAAGAGTGTCATTTAGGTAATAAGGGAGAGGTCCCTCAGTGTTCTTTTCTCTCTAATAAAATAACAATGTTCCTAATCCAGTTGTCAATCATCTATCTTTTAGTGTTCCAATGATGTGAGTCCAGCTCTAACCTAAACCACAGGGTAACCTCAGGATTCAGGCAGAAGCTGCTTGAAAACCCAGCTCAACTTGCTGTAGCTGTGAGCTAGCTGGCAGCTGTAGACCAAGGATTGTCAGGAATGTATCTTGTAAAATAAGCCTGCGAAAATGCTACTGCTGAGGACTGGGGGAGGGAGAAATCAACTTCCTCCGAAGTGATGCTATCCAATTTGATTGTAAGCTTCACACAAGAGAAATCATTGTGGTCCCTCATTATGTTAGCGTTTGACAGCTTTCTGACAGCTTCCAATAAAAACAAAATAAGTTGTCTTATAGTAAAACAGGAGAGTCACCAGATGTAAACTAGAAGCCAAAGACAGAACCTCAAGGGAGCCTCTAGGAAGAGACTGAAACTACTCTTTCCCCAATTTCTTTCTTTTTCTTTCTTTCTTCTTCCTTTCCTTCCTTTCCTTCCTTTTTCCTTCCTTTCCTTCCTTTTTCCTTCCTTTCCTTCCTCTTAAATCCTTCCAGCGGAGCCCTCAGATATGGTATCTTATGAGCCAGCCAGGACCCCTACTTTGATTCTCATCGTTACCACACCCAGTTTATCCCTCCCTCTCTCTCAGGCGCCAGCGAACCACTTGGGCTTCAGAACCTAAAGCGCGGGCCACCTTGCATGCAGTACCTGCCCTAAACTATGCGTGTGCAGCGAGGAGAGTAGACGTGTTATGTGGTGAAAGGATGGGAGAGGGGAGCAGGGTGCGGAAAGGAAAGCAGGGGAGCAGACATAACATTAAACCTGTGTCATCCGTATCATCAATACTCATCAGCCTTCCAAACTAGGAAAAAAAATAAACGCTGGGGAAATAAAATCGCCTTATTCGAGCCTTCTCTCCGGGGTGGGGGGGTGTAGCAAAATGCAAAAAAAGCATCTTTAGCTCTTTGCGAAGCTTTGCATGGGATAATACTTCTTGCGAATGCGTTTTTTCTTCCAACTCCTTTAGTATCCCCTCCGCAGCGTTTCTCGAGAACCTTGTTGAAATTCCAGTACCTTTACTCACCCCCAAACTGGGGGGAAGGGGGAAGATTGTGAGAGAGAAACAGAAAGATCCCCTTCGTCTTTCCCTTCTTCCTCCGCCTCGCAGGTTTCGGGGCTCATCGCCGGTGGTGGGAGGAGAATCGCGCAGAGTCGGGTGCAGAAGGGCCCAGGCCGCTCTGATCCGGGAGCGCAGGGCGGGCCCGGTCGGGGGCGGTGCCGCGCACCCTGCGCTCCTATAAGGAGCTGTGCGCCGGCCGGGTGTTGATTCCAGCTCCAGCATCCACCGAGTGGACGTCTGTGGTTGCAGTTGGGTTTGGATTTGCATCTTTAAGGAGGGGGGCGAGGAGGAAGAGGCGGGCGAGGCAGGCGAGCACAGCAAGCGGCAGTCGCGGGGACTGTAGCTCCAGCCTCAGCTGCGGAGAAGATCTGCTACGGGTTCGATAGTTCGTCTGGACACGGGATGGAGTGAAGGAGCGAGTGACTCTCCAAGGGGGTGGGTGGGAAGGGGTTAGCGGTGCAGAGGAGAAAAAGACACGCACAGAGCAAGAAGAAGCCGCGGCGGGCGCCTGCGAATTTTGGATTCGATTGGGAGGGACCGCTTACTCGAGGGAAATGGATTCTGTACCACGGCTGATCAGCGTTTTCACTTTGATGTTCTCCGGCTTGTGGCATTTAGGATTAACAGCGACAAATTGTGAGTACCAGGAGCTGAGGGTGGGTAGGTTGAGATGGGAAAAGATAGCATTTGGAAAGACACTTAACTGTCCAAGCGTGTTCAATTGTGTCTGCTCTGAGCAGAGGAAAAGGTTAAAAAAAAAAACCCAAAAAAACAAAACAAACAAAAAAAAACAACCAAAAAAAACTGATTGGTGTGGTTTCATCACTCTAACCACCCAAAAGTTAGCAGAGCTCAGATGATCCATCCCTGCTGGATTTTTTGCTCTCTTCCAAATCTCAAAGTTCAAGGGAGAAAGGAGAGTCTTTGCCTTAGCCTCCCGTGTTCTTTTTTCCTTAGGCTTAGGTAGCTTGGTGTTCTATGCCTGTGTGAACTCAGCCAGGGCTTTTCCCTGAGAAGGCCCCGGGTTCAGATTGTATGCACCGTCTGGGGCTGAACTCCCAGGGATAGAGATTCTCCCAGTCACCGCACTTGGTGACCACAGCTCATCTCTGAATGCGGCTGCCTGGGGTTTGCAGTATGCCCAGTGCCTTGCTGTACATGGCTCTCAGCTCTGCTAGGCAGAAGGCTCCCGTTGAGGTATGTTGCAACCAATGGGCATCGGTTAAACAGGATTGGGAGTTTTGGCCTGAAAGTCATGGCCCAATGTAGTCAAACCACAAGATCAATGGATGTCCCCGTTACAGGATGAAGAGCTTTGATGCACACTCCACCCCCGAAATCTTTGTGCCAAAGAACACATAAAGAGTGCACACTGAGTGTACACTCTACTGTCCAAGCTTGAACCTCGGCAAGTGCAGAGCGTTTAATTTAATAGATAGGGAGGCTGGACACCTGGGGATCCACCACCTGCACTGGGTATTTAAAGAACTCAGTCAAACTTGAATAAATCTGTAGAACCATCAGCGGTTTAAGCTCAATTGATCAGCTGCCTCTCTAGGCAGAGCAAGGGAAGTTTTCCAGCTCTGGAAACTCCTAAATGATAAAGAATGCAATTAAGCCATCTGTGTTTTCCAAAGATGGCTTATTTCATTTCTGGGCTTGCCCCCCATCTGCTAATCCCGCTGGAACCTCGGAAATGTTTGAGCGTTTTGGTACCTTTTAACACTATTTGTTGTGATCTGAATCATCTCCGTGAGAGAAAGGTAATAAGACTACTCACTACAGAGTCCCTCTACTTCATTGCATAACCTCTTGTGTTCAAGAGGGCCATACGAAAGAGATATTCAACACAGAGTTATACCTCAAGGAAGAGAACTAGACAAATGTTATTTGCTGAAAACTGTCCAAAGCAGAGCCAGTGTTTCTTTCTGGAAGTTTTAGAGATCCAGAATCTATAGTTCATGGCAATGCCTTATAAAGATTTTATTAAAGTTTGCATTCTAAAGGAGTGCTGAAGTGGTCAACCTCTCCAAAAGGGAGGATTCTAAGGGCATAAGTACAGAAATTACTTCAGAGAACTGGTAGAGACAGATTAGAATCTGATTTTTTTCCCTCTTCCTCCTCCCCCATCTACCCCTGCTTCTCCTCCTCCTCTTCCTTTTTCTTTTTTTAAGTGAAGTTGTTCTCATGGTGCTTTAGAAACACATCTAAAGTCCTTTAGTAACAGGAAGTTAGGCATGGTGCTGACCTAGTCTGTCTACCTCCTAGAACACTAGAGGTCAGTATTGTCCTAATGATGCAAAGGTGTGGCAGTGAATCGCCGTTTTCCTTTAGCACTTTACCTATCTGAAAATAGTGAATATTTTGAAGATACACAAAGGTGGAGTGAGGAATAAGGGTGAAATAGATAGAACATACTCTATAGAGATATGGTTTGGGTTTCCTTATGTAGTACATTTTCTTAAGAGCAAGGAAAAATGTAAATTGTAGAATGACATTTTCTGTAAATTAATTGAATAATGATTAATATGTTATAATAATGCTTATAAAACCTATATAGCGTGGATTTAAGACTCAAGTTTATCATTACTGATGCGGCAATAAAGCTAATTCTGAAATTTAAAATGAAACTTTGTGATAATGAGTTTTACTATTTCATCACTGACAGTTTCATTTCCCTATTTCCAATCAACATTTCAATTGAATGTACCTTGCTTGCTAAATATTTTGAGGTCAGTGTTCTTAAAGAATAATGATAAATGTTACTATGATGAATAAAGTGTATTGATCCTGTGAACAATAGAATAGCAGCAGAAAATTACTCCTGAACTCAGTACATCTTTGTCGTCTTCAGAATCTGTGGTGCAGAACCTCTAAAGGAAAAAAGATTTCACACTTCTTCCAGACATCCATTGTCCACACACTTCATTTATTAAATACAGGTTTTGATTTACCATCTATCTATAGTTCGTTAACATTTATATGTATATGTTGAGGAATTGTCAATTTGCACACGTTTACAAGTTATTTGGATAAATTCCTTTTTTCAAGTTTATATTTTTAAATGATATTTCATGTCATTTGTGATGGTAACCTTGAAAATGCATTAGTTATCCAAGATATTCCATGGTATCTGTGTATACCTGTGAACTTTGTTAAAGTAAAACCACTTTTGTTTTAATTTTTCTAATAATATTTTGCTGTTGTTATTGCTGTGTATAGAATGTGTGTGTCTGGGAGGGGGTTTAATATTCTCATAATCTTATCAAAACTTGAACATTTATCTACAGGGGAAAAAATGAAGGCTTACCCAATTATAGATTTTATACATTTCTAATTAAACAAAATTAAAATAAAGTCAGGTTAGAAAGCCAGCTACAGTATAGATATTATGAATCTGTGCAGAGAACATAATTACCAACCAGTAATGAAAACCTTGAAAATTCCCCCATTCCAAATTTTCAGGATATTAAATAGCTATAACACTTTCTTTGGATTTACCTAAAGGGAATTAGTTAATTTCAAATGTAGATCTGCTAGGCCGATGTTAAATGAAAAACTCTTTTACATATAATATCAACTCTTTTGACACAAGAAAAAACGATGTGACTTGATAGTTGGTTGAATTGAAACCAGGAGTTTGAAATGCTAAGTTCTAGCCCTAGTTGTGCCATATCTAAGATATCAAATGCTTATCAGGTTATGCATCCTTCCTGTGTTCACATGTTTGGGTGTAAAATAGTAGTTGGGATATGTATCTACTCCCAGACAGAACAGCCGCTTAATATTTTACTGAAGAGATTCTTCAAATATTAGGTATGCTGAAAGAACATTATAATGGGACAAGAGGAATGTGCAGGACACTTGTAAGGTCACTGTTCATTTTATTATTAATAATAATCAGATGTTATACAATTATAAAGAGTCTTAATTTTGACTAATAAGTAACTTTGAATGCTCTCCAAGCATCTTATCTGTTTGTTGCTACTTATTAGGTTCACATAGATAATAGCCTTGAGAGAGAAATCAAAAACTTCATTCTAGCCCTTTTATCACAGGCCAGACTTCATCTAAAATATACAAGAATGTCAATCATATTTGTAGAGATCTTCAAATAAAGATATGCACAATAGTTTGAGTTGTCTGAAGCTTATGTACAAACCCAATCAATAGGCAATATTATAAATAAGCAAAGATCAGGCTGATTTCTTTTAGTGGGAAAGTGTTTGCAGTGTTCTCCTTGTGGTATTTGCAGTCAGCAGAAGTGAAGGAAATATATAATACTCATTAGGAAGAGTCATAAAGATTTTCCCATGTTTGAATGGGCTTATTTTTAGTGATCCATGTGAACTCTCTTCTCTTTCTCTTCACATAATCCCCATCTCCAAAACAGATTCCTATTTCCACAATTGGAAAATGTAAATGAAAAAATTAGACTGTTGGTTTCCACACAAGGTACAGAATTAAGAGAATTTGAATTTCCTTAAGAATAAGATAACTCCCCTCCCTGTTATTCTCGATAATGAATGACTGTTTGGTAAATTACAAGTTTTCTTTTTTCCCTGCTTGTCTTCCCATTGCCTTTTCTTTCTTTTGTGGGACCTAGTTTTCCTTTACTATGTTCCTTTGTTTTTCAGTGCCCATTCGTTGTTACAAAACAATGAATGCGGTATTGTTAGAAATGTTCCTAAAACCTTTAGTTGGTGATCCAAAGTCTTTAGCTTAGATTTCAGAAATCAGCTGAAATATGGCTTTTATGCACAAGCTAATCGTCCTTACCATATAAGAAGGTGGGGGGAGGATAGTTACCTTAAATGCCAGAATACAGTAGTCATTCACTTGATAGGACTTGATTTTGATGCTTCAGTATACTCATTTGGAGCCAATAATGTCATATTTAATTCATAAGAGAAGCTGTCTTAATTCATCAAAACTCTGACACTGTCTGGCTGGTGTCCTTGTAAAGGTTATTGACTTATCCTAATATTCTTGGTGTATTAAATGAAGGAGTTGGATCAATTGATTATCAAGGTCCTATCTAGTCGTAATGTATTCTTGTCTTTAACTGCTAACGTTGCCTACTGGTTATTCCACTTGGATACTTCTAGGCTGATTATACTCAAAATTGTGAAGCAATTATATTTAGAATAACAACATAATAAATAGGGTTTTAATTCCTACTAACCGCTATGCACTTTGTATCTTTCACTTCAAATGCTGTGTCCACATAATTTGGCCAAGCAGCATAACCTGATAGACTTTCTTAAATCTACTTTACAGATGAGTAAACTTAAGGTTAAAAGAAGTTAATAATCTTCCCAGGATTTTAATGCTAAGCAATGAAAAAAATCAGGATCTGGAACTATATCTATTTCCAAAGAACACACTTGTGTGAGATGTGGCATTAATTCCCATGCACTTGGTTGAGATCTGTGTGAGCATCTGTGGAAAGTTGCCTTGATAGTCCTGTGGTTAGTCTCTGTAGTTCTGTCCTTAGCAAAGGGCATGAAGGTCACAGTTACCACAAGAGCCAACTCCTAAGTCATACCTGAAAAAACAACTAAACTTTTAGAATCTAGATTTCTTGCAAGATGACAAATATCACATTGATCAATGATAAGAGGCCTCATATCTGGATGTGCACCAGATGCTTTATATATTTTTACAAGTTCCCATAAAAACTTGATAGAGAAAGGTCATAGCCTTGATGAAGACTTGTGACTAAACACACAAACAAACAGATAGACAGACACACATACTTTCCCCCAGCTGTGTCAGGTGCCTTTACATATTACTATTATATTTCTATAGCACTTATAATCCTTGTCTCCTCGATTAAATGGCAAGTTCTCTGATTATCATATTTTATTTAAATGTTTATATTCAATAACTAAAACATTGGACAAATGAATGGAAGAGATAATGAATGGTCTCCAACTAAAACTTTTTATTTCTAAATTAAATTCTTCTATGGTTCTATGGCTAAAATCTTTTAAAACTTATTTTTATGCTTATTTTTTAAATTAACAAGTATTACTTATTATTATTTTTGAGAGGCCAAGAAGTAGTTAGCATGTGGGGTTATTAAGTGAAAGAGCAGAAGGTCAGATCATTCATTTAAATATGGGAACTGAAGAATGGACCAGTGCACTCACACAGGCTTGCACATATCCATGACTTCATTGCTGACCTGATCCTACTTATGTGTCAAATGGCCATTGGTTCCTAATGAGAAAGAAGGCCTCTTCATCCATCTGACCTCGATACAAATTTTGAGCTAATTTTATTTTGCAACTTCAATGAGTGTTTCATACATAGTATGAAGATTTACAAATATACTACTTTAAAAATTTCTCTTCATAGCTCAGGGTTCAGTATAGAAAGGAAAAGTTTGGATTTTACTTAATGGGGTTTAGAAGGAAATCACTGAAAAGACCTGATTTTATTGCAAACCTATAACATTATTACTCTGATAACATTATTCAGAGTCTCCAGCATCATCTTTTAAAGCTGCGTTTGGGAGAGGCTTTAAGTGTGAATGGTTTGTGTGTATTACTCATTTAAAAAACATGAAAAAATAATCCCCAATTGAAGGTTCTCTTTCTAGAACTCAAGTATTTTAAAATAATTCTGGAGAAATTAAAATGAATAAGGAGATAGAGTCCATGACCTCAAGGAACTTTGAACATGGGCGGCTAGAAAAATGAATTTTTAATCATGTCAAAATGATATATGCTATAACAAAGGTAAGCAAAAGGTGTAACGCAAGGCAACAAAAGAGCATCTCAGAGTGGCTGGGGCATCAAGACAGGCTCTCTGAGGGAAAAGAAAAGTAAGCCAAGACTTAAATTCAGACTTTACTAGCTGAAGAAATGCAAGGAGATTATTACAGGCTTCCCGTGCAAAGACATGAGAGTAAGGTGTCTTGTAGTGACTTTCTGTAGGAGTGGCTCAGAGGCATAAGGCTAGAAGAAGAAACTAGAGAAGTAAGTAAGCATATGACTCTTATTGTTAAAACTATAGAGTCATGTCAAGATTTTGTACATGTATTAGATATACATGATCAGATTTATGTTTAAAAAATTACTGTGTAAAGAATAGATTAGAATGAGCCCAAACTAGTAGTAAGAAAATTAGTTAAGAGACTATTACAATAACTCAAATGATAATTAAAAAGGGCCTAAAGAAAGAAGTTTCAGAAATTGTGAAGGTTACAAATAATCGGTAAGAAAATAATGGCCAAGTTAATTCAAAACAGAAATAAATGAGCTAGTAAACTCACAGAAGGCACAGATTTGTGGTTAAAATGTATGCTACAGCTGTTCCCATTGTTTTTGACAAATGAGAGCTATAGATGCTTGAAAAGGTGCTCTGTTCTCTGAAATTAAGTTCTTCTCTGGGAATACCAAATGACCATATTCTCAGTGCAGTATATTTCATATTTGCATGACACCATATAGCATATGCTGTCTGTATCCATCATCATGATGCAACTTCTAGTCTGTAAATTATGTTATTTTTTGTCAGCAGAGTGAGAACTAGTCATTAAAGGATGTGTAATTAAACCTCTACACCCCCGTTCTCATTCCCACTCTGGCAGGGGGTAAACCAGGGATCATTACTATTATCTGTGATTGCTCAGTGGAAATAGGTACAGGAGGAATTGGGAGTGCCACATTGATTTGCTATCACTGGTATTTGATTTGCTGGCATAAATTCCAAGTCTCTACATTTCTAATTGCTTTTGTGCATATTCTTGGGGTTTGATTAATGCCATCTGTTCACTGGATCAGCTGAATTGATTGAGTTTTAAAGGATGACAACAGTAATGTTGAAGATAGAAAGAAAGTGAAGGGAAATGCCAAAACACCACTCATGATGTATATTATTTTTAACTATCCACCTTTGGAAGCAGAAATATCCCTCTGAAGATAGTCCATGGCAAATAACAGTCTAAAGAAATTTGCCTAACCAACAGATGCTTGTAGGTGTTAGTCTGGGCCACTGTTTGCTGAATATATATGTTCAGTTATCTTCCTCTCCCCGCTCTCACACTTTTTCTTCTTCTCTTTCCCACTCCTCCTCTCATCATGTGGACATGTAGTTTGAGTGTTGCCACTGGCTTTTCCTTGAGCTCATTATTGTGAAAAGATGTGAGAGGAGGGAAGAGAAAAGTGCTGCCTTACTAAATAAATTATGTGGGCATATTCACCAACCATGAAACCTCCCAACAAGGCCTATTTTGAGGGCAGGCCTGACAGGGATCTGCCACCCACAGGGTACTTGGGAAAGCCCATTTGATTACAACACCCCCACCCATCTGTCCCCAGTCAGCTCTCTCGTTAACTCCATTAGTCCCCTGAAGCTGTAAATATGGGAAAAAGCTATTCAATTCATAGAGATGAGCCTTAAGACACAGAGCCCCAGTGGGAGAGAAAATATAGGAATCTAAATCTATACTGAACTATACTTGACTAAAAGAAACAGACTTTTTTTTTTTTGGCAGGAAAAAAAAAAAGTTTATAGAAGAGAGAGTACTGAGTTATCTAGAGGAGGGGAAGGGAATGTTCTGAATTGGAGAGGGAAAAGAATAGAATTTTCAGAATGTCCAAGACAAGTGTGCCGGCTTCCCAATTTTGCCCAGGCAGATTCTCCTTATTTCAAGGTTGAAAGTGCAGGAGGTGAGCAATAGGGAGGTGGTAAAGGACAGTGAAAAGGACGCATGCCGCACAGTTCCAGGTTGATTTAATTCTCGCTTGGAGACTATTTCCTATGGATGGACCTTGTAGAGTCAGGGTAAGTATAATATGAGTCACTCTATATAAAATGAACATGATGTGGGCATTCAATAATCATACCTGTTGTTATAATTGCTAATGAGACTCAACATGGATTCTCTCAGAATGAGTTCTAATATTAATTAGGGCAAAGATAACTACATTTTTCATTCTCAAGCAAAGATAAGGTTCCACTCTCCCTTCGTCTGAGTAATCAGAGAGCTGAGTGATTGTCAAAGCAATCAGAAATGTGTTCTTATTTAAACTCCTATATCTAGGGGACTGTGTGCAGCGTTAGTCTCCACCTGACTGAGAAACATGACCACGTGGATTTCTTACTTGATTCTGGGGCTCTTTCTCTGTCATAATATGATCACTGTTTCTGTGCCTTGGCCAGTGGAACTGCTTGCTGGAAAAAAAAAAACCAAAAAACAAAAAAACAAACAAACAAAAAACTCACAAAGGGAGCCTCATAAGAGAGTGGAGAGAACAGTTTCATCTAGAAAAGAAAGAATCACATCCCCTCCAGAAAACTGAGCAGGCCCTTGCAGAAGATGTCAACACTATGGGGGAAGTATCCTTGGATAGACCTTGAGAGAATCAGTGACCCTGAACAGGAGTGTTCAAAAGGTGTTTCAGATACACATTTGCAGGAGACGAAGGAAGATGAAGATAAAATTGGAAAATTGAGAGACTTGAATATCCTCTCTGTTTACTACTAAAGCCTGCTTTGTGTGAAAAGTAGAAGTGTTTCTTTGTTCTTGTCACTGTTGGGTTAAAAATCAGGGGCTGGTACAATAATTGAGGAACTATAAATGCTTCTTCCACTTTTAACTGTCCCATTCATTCATTCAAAAAATATTTATGAAATGAATACTATGCACGTACTTCCCTGTACATTCACAAAAACCTTTTGTTCACTTAAAATCAATTGACAAGGGGCAGGATTAGGGTTCTGGACCACATAGCTCCAGAAATAACAAAAGACAGTAATATCCCTTCAAAACAAAGCCACGGCACTGTGGCCTCTCCACTTTGTTCTTGCTTAATTTAGTGAGCACCTCTTCCCTTTCCCTAAATCCTTTCTCTCTGCTTCCTTATCTTCAACATGTCTTTTCCTTTGTTCCAACTTGCTTTCTTTCCGATGCTCCCTCCTTTCTTTTCCTCTTTCCTCCTCCCTCCCTTCTCCACGTTCTTCTTCTCTTTTCCTCTTCTTCATCTCTATCTCTCCTTTCTATCTCTCTTCTCTCATCCTGCCTGTTTCAGTAAAAGCATACAAAATGACTTGTTTTTATATTTTATGGTCAAAACTAATGCTTTTCAAACTTCACCGGAAAAAAAAAAGGGTGCATTAGAAATCAGGGAATTCTGAGAGTTCAGCTTCAAGCAGCTGCTGAAGCATGTAATTTCTCGAACTTTATCTTAAACACTTAGGCAAATTTGAATTCTGCTCCATATTATATCCATGTTTATGTTACAATAAAAATATTTTCCCCAAATCCCCAGCAAAGTTGATTTACTTAACCCATGGCAGAGGGCCACATATACTCAGGGGCACAGGCTTTTGTTGGCAGGATTTCCAGGGTTTCTTTCTCCCTACTATGCCTTCTAAGATTCCTAAATGAAGAACGACTTCCCTGTCTATCCTTTCATCTTGGAACAACAGATTGCTTCATTTCCCATCCATTGTGACTGTTGTATGAGCTGCAGGTTATGATTAATCAATACAGGGCCGTGAGAAGATCTTATCTATTCACAGGAGGGAAGGAAACCCATAAGCCTACTGAGAGAACAGAAATGAAGCTTTTTGGAGGGACTGTGGATAAGAAGTCTGCTCATACCTGCTCCAGTCTGTGCAGCACCCACTGTAGTTACTTGGCAATGTACTGCCACATCCACAAAATTTACCTTTGAGTGAATGAGCTCTGCCAGATGACAGGATTGGGGTCAACGAGGGCAGATTCTTTCTGATTGGAAACAGGTTGAGCTCACCAGGATATTAGAAGAGAGATTAATGCTTCTCATTTTACAACAATCAGGAACCTTTTGACACAATCAAAAGAAGGGAAACCAGAAGATTGGAATGTTGGAACATTGGAGATTAGAGATAAAGTTAAGTAATGTGTCTCTTCATTGGCAGTATTTCCAGGGTTTCCAAACCTACGCCCTGTTCTGGGTGAAACCTGATGAGGTCTCATTTTATTCCTCACCACAGCCCTATGGAAAAGTTGTTCTTCCCTCACTCTTCTGGCTTCAAATAACACTTACTACATGATTTGTTTTTATGCTTTTTGGGTAGAAGCTAATGCTTTTCAAACTTCTCCTCTGAAGTGCTATTTGCCAGGAAAAAAAAAGTGCATGAAAATCCAGGGGATATAATCTTTAAAATATTCTAGAGTAAGAATCTGCTGGCTTGGATGGTTAGGTAATTTACCCAAGATAAAATAGATAGTAGATGCTCACACTGACATTATATCCTGTTATCCTGTTTCCCTGACTCTAAATGCATGCATTTTTTAAATTCTACCTATAGATTCTTTGAGCCCAAAGCTAAGGATGAGTTGTTCTTAAACTAGAGATATTCAACTTTTCAGAGCCAGTCCTTCTCTTTGATCCATAGTGAGAAAAGCTTTATAACTCTAGACCTACAAATTAATCACCAATGTGCAGGTCACCTTATTCTAACCTTGCAGGTAGTCCTTTACCCATATCTAGAAGTCCCTATATGAAGTAGTTTCTATAGTAGTTTCTATAGGTCTAATCATTTATAAAAAAAGTGGATTGTCTTACTTATTAGAGCTTGTGCCATCAACCCTTCTTGCTACTAACGGCCTTGTGGATTCTATCATCAGTGGTCACCATTAGCATGTCTGTTCCTATTTCACGCTCCCTATAGACCTTCCTCACTGAACGCAGCATTTTTATCACTACATCGTACTTCCAGTCCTAGAATCTGTTGGAAGAATGTTCTGGGTTTTTGTTTGGTTGGTTTGTTTTGTTTTTAAGTTGGCGCTAGTAAGACAAACCCTATTTGTGATGTTTTGATTACAGGTTCGAGTAAGACAAGGATTGAATAGCATTCAGATCTATTCTTTGTCTTTGGGCTACAGAGTTCATTCCACACCCAGGCATAATATGCTTTCACCCAGTGGGAGCACATGGAGATCTGGGTTTAACAAGGGCATACCCACTACCATTATTCTTCATCACACACTGGGTGCAATGATGGGTACCTGCTCTGCCAGCCTCAAAGTATCTGCTTGATAGAGGAAGACCAGTCCACGTGTAAACTTTCCTTCATCACAGGCTGCATGGAAAGCTAGGCCAGAATGTTCTTTGCCTTATTCTCAGCTCTCTTGTGTTTGTCCCATCTACTCGAGCTGTTGCTTGGCTTTGTTGTGAGGTCTGTCCTTATGTCTCTCTGTCCTCCTTTTCAGCTATTGTCTTGTCTTAGTTTTAGAGAGGCTAAATAGTTTGTTTGATGTCCAGCACCCTTACAGTCTTACTTCTTCCTCTACCAATGGCTGCTATCAGGAAAGGACATAGGGAATCCTGAAGTAGTTTACACTGAGACAATTAATAAAATCTGTGTTCTAGCTCTCAAAAATAATGAGTGCTTCAAGAAAAATGGCCCGAATACTTAAACTTACTTTAGTGCAGAAACTTTTGGTTTCCAAAATGAAATCTTGCATAGAATTTCAGTATGTAAAATAAATGTGAAAGAATTTCAGTATGTAAAATAAATGGGAGAGAAGGTGCAGAATCCCACTGCTCAACCTACTCTTCTCTCTGATTCTTCATGGCAGGACTGTGTGAAGACGTTAAGTGCAGGAATCTCTAAGTGAGTAATTTTATGCAAAAGTGGTTATGCACATGGGAGTTTTGAGGAAAGGTGAGATGGTGCCCTCAAGTCACCAACACTGTGCTGGTGAGCAGCATCTTGTCCACTCCGTGTACTTGCCACCTGCCTCATGGACTCGGTATGAGTCAATGACCTGCTGTTGAGGTTATTAATACTTTAAATATTACTTCTGCCCAGATGCCTATTTAACCATTTGCAAATGTGTTTTTTTTTTTCTTTTTGCTATTTTGTATTAGTCTCTGAGCAAGAGAATCTTATTGGCATTTGTAAAGATAGTAGCTTGTCAGAGAAATGTATCCTCACTTTGATCTCTATATTTAATAATCAATAGCTATACTTATTTTAAAGAAAAAATTATCTTGTGAAGGCCCTTGATTTATCTATCCCCATCCCAGCTATCTCCTTGGAACCTCTTCAAAAGAGATTTCATGTTAGCCATACAGTGAATGGCAAAATAACCTCTTGATAAATTTAATTAAAACATAGGTTAAATTAAACCCATGTACAGACAGCAAGACTGGACTTATCTGCAGTCTAAGGACAAACTCCTGGGTGTTAGTACACGAGTCAGTGCTCCCTCAATAATCTCATACCTCTATTTCCCAACTTTCATAAGAGAAATACAACTTGGCCTCCACCAGTAAGGCCCTCTCAGAGCTCCCTAATGTTAATTAACGTGACTAGAAGTGGCAAAAGATTACAAATTATATAATATTGTTGCATGTTGGGATTTGCTCTTGGTTTCTGATTCCGATTGAACTGTTAATTGTATCCACATGCTTGAGTGTTTGCTTAGAGTACTGTACATTAGAAAATCACATTTCATGTATATGTACACACCATATGAAAATAATTCCCATAGTAAATTCCAAATGTTCTTGTTTTGCATTCTTAATAGAATTTAGTATAATAAATAATTTAATACACACACACACACACACACACATACACACACACATTTGTGTTATTATTAGTTTTCTTTCATGGTTAATATACCAGGTAGATTTTTACATGTGTATGCACTCTACATGAACTCCTTATTTTGGTAAATGTCAAAATGTATTATCCCTTAAGGTCAATATCGACTTGGATGTCACCTCTGTGAATATTTACCTCTCTGGATAATGAATTAAAATGGGCATTTGAATGAAAATTGATATATATTTATTTTCTTAAATTGAATGTATTTAGCCAAGAAGATGGATAAATGCTGTTGGGAGGTGTGCAGAGGTGTTTCACTGTGGCTGCTTTGTTTTAGAGTGGCATTCAGTAAGCAGCTTTTGTATCTGATATACTGCAGTAATTTTTTTAACAGGTTTTTCACATGTTTTTTTAATCTAATGGACAGAATGCAAAACTTCAAATATGTTCAGCTTGACATTTCTGTAACATAATCAGGAGATAACGATACTTGAGCATATGGATAATAATTGTTCGTGAGATTAACTAGCACCTCAGCTTTGCAATTTATTTAGGCCAAGATACTGTTACCTAAGAAACACAAAGCCTCTTCCACAATGATCTAATTAAAGAGGCATACAGGAAGATATGTAAAATTACAAACTAGTTCCTCAGATTTTAAGGTATTGATTTGTTCTTTTGAAGTACCTTATGTCATTTCACATGTTTTAGAGACATGATATGTATGTCTGTGTGTGTATGTCTATATGCTACTCACTTCTTTACTTAACAAATATAAATACCACATGTTTAGGCATCTTTTAATATATCAAACAAGGTTGAGATTCTTTCTAAAATTGTGAATCTATAATAGAAATATTTCATGTTCTTGTTATTACCGTTTTATCAATTTTGAGTAGTTTTATATTGATGTATATATACTGAGTAATCTGATTTTACAAGAACCAGTAAGACATTTCAATAAAAGTATAATTGTGGCAGGTGCTGTGTGCTGTTATATATGCATGGAATGTATATATGCTTTTCTGTATAAATATTCAAACGCATTGCTCTCTTGGTTGTGGCTTTTATAAACAAGATGGATTAGTTTAGCTGTCATATCAGCAAATCTTTTTTAGCCATTACGAGTCTGATAAAAGACCTGGACTTGGGAAAGAATATCATAATTAAGCATAGACTGTGACTTAGTAGTCAAGGGAATAAACCAATGTGAAAATTCATTAGTAAAGTTAATCCAAGAAACATCTGAGCAAGTGAAACAAAATCAATTCAAGGGAAGAATATATAACTCTATTGATGTTCTCGCCCTTGTTGATAACATCGTTTGGGGTAAAGATCTCTATGTTTTCTGTATAAATATCAATTGTTGTTGGAAAATTCAATTTGACTTATTGGGTTCCTATAGCTAAGTGTTTTGTAACTTCATTGGGAAAATGATGCCATTTTGTATATGGTGAAATAAAAATGCTTCAATTGGCCAATGAAAGTCCCATGTTACACATCATCCAATTCTCATCCCAGATTAGAAACTAAAGCCAAGATAGCACCTCTGCTTTTTTGTGTGTGCTAGGAAGGTTTGATTCCTAAAAGAAGCCAAAAACACTGGGAGGGTTATTTGTCCATCATTTATGTGAGAATGTACACACATGCCTGCACATAGTACACATAGGCATTCACTATTAGTTTGTATTTCTATCAGAAAAGAAATTAAACCTAGTAGGATTAGATCAACTAGAAGCAGTTCTGCCCCCAGGAGACATTTGGCAATATCGGTAGACATTTTCAGTTGTCACAACTGGGAGCTGTGTCTAGTGGGTAGAAGCCAGGGATATTAGTAAGCATCCAACAATGCACAGAAATGCACTCTACAACCAATAATTATCTAGCCCAAAATGTCAGGATAGCCAAAGTTTATAAAACTGTTTAGATCTGTCATTCATTATTCATCATGTGTTAATTGAAAACAAAACAAAAAACAAAACACAAAAAAGTCTGTCTTCTAACATCTAGTCCTATGCACATATTCTCAGATTAGAAGAAGAAATAAATCCTGGTTCTGATGTGGTCACTTCCTGGCTATGTGACTTCGTGTTAATCATTACATATTTTTCCCAAGTAAGAGTGATGAGATCTGCCCTGACTATCTGTATAAAAGATGAGATAAGGAATGTTTCGGAGAAGCTGTACACACATATTTTTGATATATTTATATTTATTTTAATTTTTCGTTATTTGGAGGAGTAAAAGCCTAGCTGTACTGTCCCCATGGACTTTAACAGAGGATAACAGGGGTGATGTGGGCATAAAGTGAAGAGGAACCAAGGGGACATATCCTGGACCAGGAACTGCAAAGCTTAATTTCATATCATTTTTCATTTTTGTAGTCACTTCGTGGTTAAATTTCCAGTCTCATTTTAAAAAGCAACTGGTTAGGCCACCTTTAGCAGAGTGCCATGCAATAGCTAAAGTCTGCTAGATAGTAAAGCACTTTCCAATTGTTTGTTTTACTTTTTTTCTTTTAATATGACCCCTCTAGCATACCTGTATATTTAAAAGTTCTAGGATGAAACTAAAGGTGAAAAAGTGGCCTATGCATGTGCTTCTGAGGTAACATAGGTACATGACTCAGGAAAGGCTGTAAATCAACCAATTCAGATGACATTTTCTACCTTATTTAGCAGCTTAATGATCAGTTAGATAAGGAAACTGTCTTCAGTTGCTTATCTGCTCTAATTCAATTTTTAATTTTTAAAATCAACTAGAAACAGACTTAATAGTCTTTGATTTGTCTTTTCAATGGAAATGAGATAATTGGCCTTGGCCTCTACTGGATTTCCACTTTTTGAAAAAGGCAGATTATAAAAGTCAGAGGCTGAAAGTTGGAAGATGGAGATGATTGGAGTTAATTGTAGTCTAGCCATGACCTATAAAACCTATGTAGAGCTCCACACTTCCTAAAAGCATTCCAGACAGATGGCTGCTCCATCCTATTACTTACAAGTGCAGAATAATGACTTCACAGGACAGCTTATGTTCCTTCACAAAAACTATAATGATCATAGTATCCTTCTACTGTGCCATAATCTATCTCCTAGCAGCACCAAACCACTTCTCTGAGCTCTGCTCACTAGAGCATCTCAAACCAAAGCTCCTCCCTTTTCATCATGATCTTTCTATAAAACATTAAGGACAGCAACTCCATTTCTCTTGGTCTTCTGATATCACTTCTTTCCCTTTAATATATCAAATTTTTCCTATTACATGACTCTTCCTCTTTGGACTTCTCACCATCAGGTTCCCTTATTCTCCTTTGTCAATGCTCTATTCAAAATACTACATCCAGAATAGAACACAGTCCTTCCTCCATATTTGTTCTTATTGAGTGTGGGGGCCATAGTGTTCTTATTGAGTGTGGGGGCCATAGTGTGATGGACAACCTGGATTGCAGGGGAATTCAGGAAGGTTTTACAACATAAATTTTCAAGTCTAAAATGAGACAAGCTAGAAATCACCAAGAATTTATTATCTCCAGGATACTGTTGTCTCCTTTGTTTTTTTATATTTTATTTTTTTATTTGTTTCAAGCATACAGTACATTGGTTAGACATTTTTATAGTTTATGAAATGATCCCCTTAATTGCAATTTCTCTCCTCTTGCTCTCTGCCTAGCCATTACATTAATGTGGTCTGCATTCCCTATGCTGTGCTCCCCATTCCCATGACCATCTATCAACTACTCATTTGTACTTCTTCAACCCTTCACCCTTTCTCCCAGCCCCTTATTCTCTAACCCCTTATTTTCTGGCCATCACCAGATTGTCCTCTATATTTGTGAGTCTGTTTTTGATTAGTTTGCTCTTGTTATTTCTTAGATTCCACATATAATTGAAATCATATAGTATTCATCTTTCTCTGTCTGACTTATTTTACTCAGCATAACAATCTCTAAGTCCATCCATGTCATTGCAAATGGTAGGATTTCATTTTTTAATGGCTGAGTAATATTCCATTGTGTATATGAACCATAACTTCTTTACTCAATCATCTGTTGGTGGGCATTTAGGCCGCTTCCATATCTTGGCTATTGTAAATTGTGCTGTTAGGAACATAGAGGTGCATAGATCTTTATGAATTGTTGTTTTGGTCTTCTTTGGTTAAATACCTAGAAGTGCAATTGGTGGGTCAAAAGGTATATTCATTTTTTTGAGAAACCACCAGACTATTTTCCATCGTGGCTGTACTAATTTGCAATCCCACCAACAGTGTATGAGAGTTCCCTTTTCTCCACATCCTCACCAACATTTGTTGTCCTTTGATTTATTGATGATAACCATTCTGACAGGTGTGAGATGATATCTCATTGTGGTTTTAATTTGAATTTCTCTGATGATTAGCGACCTTGGGTATCTTTTCATATGTCTATTGGCCATCTGTATTTCCTCTTTAGAGAAATATCTGTTCAGGTCTTCTGCCCATTTTTCAATTGGATTATTTGTTTTTGTTGTTATTGTTGTTCAGTTGTATGAGTTCTTTATATGTTCTGGATATTAACCTTTTATCAGATGTATCATAAGCTAATATTTTCTCCCATTCAGTTGGTTGTCTTTTTATTGTGTTGATGGTTTCGTTTGCTGTACAAAAACTTTTTAGTTTGATGTAGTCCCATTTGTTTATATTTTTTGTTTGTTTCCCTTGTCCCAGGAGATGTGTCCAAAAAGAAATTACTATTAGCAATATCAGAGAGTTTGCTGCTTATGTTTTCTTTTAGAATTTTTATGGTTTTGGGTCTTACATTTAAGTCTTTAATCCATTTTGAATCTATTCTTCTATACAGTGTAAGATGGTGTTCTAGTTTCTTTTCTTTTCTTTTTATTTTTGCATTCATCTGTCCAGTTTTCCCAGTACCATTTATTGAAGAGACTGTCTTTACCCTACTGTATATTCTTGCCTCTTTTGTCATATATTAAGTGAACGTATAAGCATAGATTTATTTCTGGTTTCCGTATTCTGTTCCATTGATCAATACATCTGTTTTTATGCCAGTACCATGCTGTTTTAATTACTGTAGCCTTGTAGTATAGTTATATATCAGGTAATGTGATACCTCTAACTTTGTTCTTCTTTCTCAAGATTGCTGTGAACTGTTGTCTCCTTTATCCTACTCACTGTTTTCACTAAATTAGACCTCAAGTAATATAAATGATTCTCCTCACTTTGCTCAAGAATATCTTGCAAAGATTCATCTTGGTAGTTTTTCCTAAACCGAGTGAATTGTAAACTCTCATCTTACCTCTACTTACCATCTCATCTTACCATCTTCTGCATGGTCAGGTTATAATCCTCTCTTCTCTAGTCTTAATTTTGCTATCCTGTAAACCCTTAAAGCCTATATAATATATGTTACATCTTAAGTACTTATTTATATATTTCCTTTTATTGGACTCCATTTTTCTTTTCATTCAGAATTTGTCCAGTTATGAGTCAATGTAAGGAACTACATTTTACATAGTCTCTGTTTACAATGATGTTAGCTGTGGACTTGCTATACATGACTTTTATCATGTCGAGGTAAGTTTCTTCTCTACCCACTTTGTTGAGACTTTTTATCATAAATGGATGTTGAATTTTTGTCAAATGCTTTTTCTGTATTCTGTATCTCTTGAGTTGATCATTAGATTTTTATTCTTGGTTTTGCTGATGCTCTGAACCATGTTAATTATTTTGTGGATGTTGAACCACTGTTGCATCCCTGATATAAATCCAATTTCATCTTGACGTGCAATCTTGTTAATATATTGTTGAATTTGGTTTGCTAGTTGTTTTTTTTTTGTTTGTTTGTTTGTTTGTTTAGGAAATTTGCCCCTATGTTCATCAGGAATATTGGCTTCTAATTCCTTTTTTTTTTTTTTTTTTTTTTTTTTTGGTATTGCTTTCTCTGGTTTTGGTGTCAGGATAATTCTAGCTTTGTAGAATGAGTTTTTGAGTTCCTTCCTCTTCAATGTTTTGGACTAGTTTGAGAAAGCTTGGAATTAATTTTTTTTTAATGTTTTGTAGAATTTACCTATGAAGCCACATGATCCTGGGCTTTTATGTGCTGGAAGTTTCTTGATTACTGCTTATTTTTATTGGTAGAAATCCATCTGTTTGAATTCTGTTTCTTCCTGGTTTAGTCTTATAAAGTTGTATGTTTCTAGAAATTTATCCATTTCTTCTAGATTGTCCAATTTGTTGGCATATAATTGCTCATAGTGTTCTTTAATGATCCTTGTATTTCTGTGGTGTCTGTTGTAATCTCTCCTCTTTCATTTCTGATTTTCTTTTTTTTTTTAACTAATTATTTAATTAATTATTTTTATAGTGACATTGGTTAATGAAATCCAGTAAGTTTCAGGTGTACAATTTAACAGTAAGGCTTATATATATTGCATTGTGTGTTCACCTCCCATAGTAAGATTTCTTTAGGTCACCACATAGGTGACCCCTTTTACCCCAATATCTCCCTCCTCCCCCAACCCCTCCACCTTCTGGTAACCTATAATCTATTGTCCATGTCCATGAATTTCTGTTTGTTTGTCCTGTTCATTTGTTGCTTTTAGGTTTCTACCCACATATAAGTGATGTCATGTGATTTTCAACTTTTCCTGGCTGGCTTATTTCACTTAGCATGATTATCTTGAGGTTCATCTATGTTGTTGCAAATGGCAGTATTTCATCTCTTTTTATGGCTGAGTAATATTCCATTGTATATATGTACCACACCTCCTTTATCCAATCATCTATCGTAGCATACTTCTGTTGCTTCCATGTCCTGGCCACCGTGAATAAATCTGCTATGGACATTGGTGTGCAAGTATCTTTTTGAATATGAGTTTTCAAGTCTTTGGGGTAAACAGCCAGTAGAGGGATTGCTGGATCATACAGTAGATCATTTCTTAGTTGTTTGTGGAAATTCCATAATGTTTTCCAGAGTGACTGTACCAATTTGCAGTCCCACCAGCAGTGTGAGGGTTCATTTTTCTCTACATCTCCTCCAACATTTGTTATTATGTGTCCTGTTGATTATAACTATTCTAACAAGTATGGAATGAAAACTCCATTTCCCAGTAGCTAGTGATAATGCACATCTTTTCATGTATTTTGGACCATTTATATGTCCTCTGCCCATTTTTTGCTTGGATTGTTTGTTTTTTTGTTGTTAGTGAGTTGTATGAGTTCTTTGTATATTTTCAATATTAGGCCCTTATTGGAGACATTGTTTGCAAATATATTTTCCCATTTGGATGGTTGTTTCTTTACCTTGCTGACGGTTTCTTTTGCTGAGCAGATTTTTGGTTTGATGTAGCCCCATTCATTTATTTTAGCTTTTACACCCCTTGCATTTGAGATCAAATTCATGAAATCGTCTTTAAGTCCAAGGTCCATGAGTTTAGTTCTTATGTTTTCTTCTATGCATCTTACTATTTCAGGTCTTATATTCAGGTCCTTAATCCATTTTGAGTTAATTTTGGTGTGTGGTGATAGACAACAGTCTAGTTTCATTCTTTTGCAGGTGGCTTTTCAGTTTCCCCAATACCATTTATTGAAGAGGCTTTCCTTTCTTCACTGTATGGTTTTGGCTTTTTTTTTAACATGGATTTATTTCTGAACTCTTGATTCTGTTGCACCGATCCATGTGTCTTTTCTGCCAATACCATGTCATTTGGATTATTGTTGCTTTGTAGTATAATTTGAAGTCAGGCACAGTGATGCCTCGTGCCTTGTTCTTTTTTCTCAGGGTGGCTTTGGCAATTCAGGGTCTTTTGTACTTCCATACAAATCTGATGATTTTTTGTTCTATTTCTTTAAAAAATGCCGATAGGTTTTCGATGGGAATTGCATTAAGTCCGTATAATGCTTTAGGTAATAAGGTCATTTTAACTATGTTGATTCTTATAATCCAAGAATAAGGAATATCTTTCCATTTCTTTATATCTTTTTTGATTTATTTTAATAGAGTCTTATAGTTTTCATTAGATAGGTCCTTCACATGTTTTGTGAGATTTATTCCTAGGTATTTTATTCTTTTTGTTGCAATTGCAAAAGAAATACTTTTTTTTCCTCTTTTTTTTTTTCCTGACACTTCATTATTAGAGTATAGGAACACTATGGATTTTTGAATATTGATTTTTTTATCCAGAAACTTTACTGTATACAATTGTTTCTAGTAGTGTTCTTGTGGAGTCTTAAGGGTTTTCAATATAAAGAATCATGTCATCCGCAAATAGTGACAATGTGACTGACTCCTTTATTTCCTACTTGGATGCCTTTTATATCTTTCTCTTGCCTGATTGCACTTGCTAGGACCTCCAATGTTATATTGAATAACAGTGGTGATAGTGGACAGTCTTGCCTTGCTCCTGAACTTAGAGGGAAGGTTTTTTCGTTTTTCACCATTAAGTATAATATTAGCTGAGGGTTTGTTATAGATGACCTTTATTATGTTAAGATACTTTCCCTGTGGCACTGGGATGAAGCCCACTTGATCGTGGTATATAATCTTTTTAACACGTTGTTGTATTTGGTTTGCTAGTATCTTATATAGGATTTTTGCATCTGTGTTCATGAGAGAGATAGGTCTGTCCTTTCCTTTTTTCCTGTTATCTTTACCAGGTTTGGGTATCAGGATAATATTGGCCTCTTAAAATGAGTTAGGAAATTATCTTCTCTTCGATTTTTTGGAAGAGTTTGAGGAGAATAGGTATTAAATCTTTGAATGTTTGGTAGAATCTGCTCTAATTTTGATTATTTCTTTCCTTCTGCTGACTTTAGGCTTCATTTGCTCTTCCTTTCCTAGTGTTTTAAGATGAAGAGTTATGTTGTTTATTTGGACTCATTCTTGTTTTTGGAGATAGGCCTGTAATGATATGAACTTTCCTCTTATGACCACTTTTGCCGTGTTCCAAAAGTTTCAATATGTTGTACACTCATTATCATTCTTTTCTATGTATCTCTTGATCTCACTTTTTATTTCTTCACTGACCCAGTTATTCTTCAGTAGCATATTGTTTAATCTCCACGTATTTGTGGTTCTTCTGCTTTCTTTTTGCAATTGATCTCTAATTTCAAAGAATTATGATCAGAAGATATGGTTGATATGATTTCAACTCTCTTATATTTGTTGAGACTATCTCTGTATAACAGTATGTGGTCAATCCTTGAGAATGTTTCATGTGCACTAGAGAAGAATGTATAAGCAGCTGTTTTGGAATGGAAGACTATAAATGTCAATTAAGTCCAGTTGATCTAAAGTGTCATTTAAGGATGTTATTCCCTTATTGATTTCCTGTTTGGATGATATGCCCATATCTGACAGTGGGGTATTTAGGTCTCCTATTACAATAATGTTTTGGTCTTTTTCCCTTTAGTTCAGTTAGTAATTTCTTTACATATTTTGGGGTTCCCTGATGGAGAGCACAGATATTAATAAGTGTTATGTCTTCTTGGTGCATGATTCCCTTTATTATTATGAAGTGTCCCTCAGTATCTTTCTTTATCTTTTTTATTTTGAAGTCTATTTCATCTGACATTAGTACCACTACTCCCGCTTTTCTCTGAATGCCATTTGCTTGAAATAGCATTTTCCACTCTTTCACTTTGAGTCTATATTTGTCTTTGGAGCTGAGATGTCTCTCCTGGAGACAGCATATGTTTGGGTTTTGTTTTTTGATCCAATCTGCAACTCTGTGCCTCTTTATTGGTGAGTTCAGTCCATTTACATTTAGAGTGATTATTGAAATATGAAGTTTTCCTGTAGCCATTTTATCTTTTGCTTTCTGTAGGTCTGTGGTTCCATTGCTTCCTTGTCCTTGTGTGTCTATTTCCTTTTTATTTTTTGGTTGGGTTTGTGGGTTTTCCCTATGCTTCTTCTAGTTTTATGTTATATACTTCAGTTCTGAATCTTTAGCATGTGGTTACCATTACAAATATGTAGAGGATAGTGTGTGTGTGTACATATGTGTGTGTATATATAGTCTATTTTTCTTCTGCATGTTCCTTATCTGTATCCTCCTTTTCGAAGCTGGATCTTTGAATCTTCCCCTTTTCTGTCATTGTTGTCTCAATTTGTCCCTATGTATGCTGAACTTTCATTACTATCTTGCTATAGCAAATCTCTTTTTATTGTTTAAGCTTATAATGCCCTGTGTTTAGAAAGGGTTGCACTCCTCTGCTTCTATCTGCCTACTAGTCACCTTATTCATAGTTATGCATTTTTCTTTTTTTTGTCATTTTGTTTTAGGTGAGCTGACCCCTTTCAATATTTCCTGTAATGCAGTCCTCATAGTGAATTCCCTCTGATGCATGTCTGGAAAGGTCTTTATTTTCCTTTATATCTAAAGAAGAGCTTTGCTAGATACATTATTCTTGGCTAGCAGTTTCTTCCATTTAATAGTTTGAATATTTGATTCTACTCCTTTCTGACTGGTAAGGTTTGTGCTGACAAATCTGACAATAGTCTAATGGGTTTTCCTTTATAGGTTACCATCTTCTTTTCCCTGTCTGTCCTGAGAATCAATTGTCATTGATTATTGACAATTTTATTACAAGATGTCCTGGAGAAGGCCTTTTTGGGTAGAGATCATTGGGTGTTCTGTTGACTTCTTGAATTCCAAGCTCCAGCTCATTCCTTAGATTTGGGAAATTCTCATCAACTATTTATCTTAAAATGCTTTCTAATCCCTGCTCCTTTTCCTCTCCTTCATGAATGCCCATTATTTATGTTTCCTCTCCTGATAGTATCAGCTAGTTCTTGTATTTCTCTATCATTGTTTTTCATTCTTTGGTTTTTCTCTTTTTCTTTTTGATTTATTTATAGATTTCTGTGTTTGAAATCACTTATCCTTTCCTCCATTTAGTCAACTCTATTTCCCAAGCTTGCTATTTCATTTTTCATCTCTTTCAGTGCGTTCTTCATCTCTAGAAGTTCTATTCTGTTCTTTTTGAGAATTTTAATCTCCTTGCTAAAGAACTCATTATGCTGGCCTAGTTGTTTTTTTTTTGTTTTGTTTTGTTTTTTTTGAATTCTTAAATTGTTGATATGAATTGTTTTGGATCTCATTGAGTTTTTTCAGAAGTACCATCTTGATTCCCTTCATTTAAATCACACATTTCTATGTCTTTAAGCTTATTTTCTGGAGATTTTTCTCTTTCTTTCTGAGCTGCCTTGTCACCTTGGTTGTTCACGGTGTTTAATGGACTGTTTTTCTGCCTGGGCATTAAGGGAAGTCTGCTTCCCCACCCCCCCCACCCCCCGAAATAAGATTTATTATATAAAGGTCTCTCTTTAGCCTGTTGCAAAGAAGACATTTTTCTTTTGGTTTCCAGCCTCTTAGATCCCTGAATTATTAAAGTCTTAATAATTCCTTTATTTTTCTTATAGATATTCAATCATGCTTGCTGCCCTAAGTCTCAGTCCCTGTCAGTGTTAGCTACAGTTTCGGTAGCTTTTGCCCAGATTTCCCTGGGGCTCCATGGTGTTTGATCTTGGTGGATATGGAGGGAGGGGCCTTCTGGGATGGAAGCTGTGGCTCAGCCTCCTGTTTTGCAGCCACGGCTGGTAAAAATCAAGTATTGTTTCTCTTCTGTCCCTGCTTCTCTGCCATCCCCACTTCTCTGCTTTCTGCCCTGATTCCTGGGCACTGCCACTGCGTGAAGTTCACAGCTCTCTCAAGCAGGGCTGTTCAGGGAATTCACTGAACCTTCACCCCTCCCCTTCCTCCTGCAGGGAGTTCTGGCTGTGAGAGGCAGCTTCTTTGTTTCTCCCAGTCCACCGCCTGACACTGGGGTTCTGACCTTTGGTAGCTCTTATGCACAGATCTCATGCTTAGACCTGCTGGTGTGCACGCTGGGTGTTTCTTGTTGAGTTTTAGATGTTTAGCTTATTGTTGTTTCAAGGAGAGAGATCTGAGCACATCTCTCTGCCATGTTTCCGATGTCACCCCATTTCTGATTTTCTTTATTTGGGCTCTTTTTCTTATTTTCTTGATGAGTCTTGCTTGATGATTTTTAGTCAGTTCTTAGTTTCCTTGATCTTTTCTATTGTTTCCTAGAAAGCACAAATATGTTCTGGAGTAGAATATAAAATCTCATGGATTTTTTCAAATAAAATATGAGATTTCAAACATGTTTCTGGTTTCAAAATGTGTACCCAGAAGTTCAAGGTTAATGAGTTCACTCTTCTCTGACTTAGAGACCCCTCGGGAAAATATTTGTAAAGAGTATCCCTAAATCAATCTATTTGGACTTACATAAAGTTTTTTTAGCTTGGCCTCCAGTTGAAAATGTCTTTCTTGAACCCTCCCCCCTCTTTTTAAAGACAGTTACTAGATTGTTTTCAATGTAGAATATTATAGTGGTGTGTGTCTTATCTCATAGCACCCTCTAATAAGAAAAAGGTACTATATGGGCAATGATAATATTAATACTATTAATACTCACTTTCTTTTTATTCTAATACCAATTTACAGACACACCTCCACTACTGGCTTTATGGGTTGTGAAAAAAGTGTAATGCAGTGATAATGACAGAAAGCTAATTTCTCTGCCCCAACTCCACTTATCCTAGCCTTCTCAAAGAAAGTCCTGCATGGACTCTGCATTAGGACTTTAAGGATTTTCATTTGTGTTTAAGAAGTGTTATGAATATCCAGATCCTGTGCACAAGTCACTGTGTATATATATGCATCTGTGCATTTTTCTTGGATAAAGTTATGATGTTTCACTTTATTTCCAAAACACATCCATGACTCAGAAAAAAAAAAATGAAGAGGAAAAGGCACTGATCTTCATTTCCCAGCATGTCTTCAGTAAGGGGAGGGAACAGTCTGAATCTAAATGGAGTGATAGTGATTTTCACCTAAGTGTGCATGAGTGGCATATTCTCTTCCAGCTCCTGACAGGATGGTGTGAGCTCTGCAGTGGAGTGGGGAGTGAAGGGTATGAGAAAGAGCCCCTCAAAGGGGAAATACTGTTTAGAATGTAAAATACAAGGACAGGAAAGAGAAACTAAAGATTTCACAATTTTGCCAAAGGCCAAATATGCACATCACAAACAAGCTGGAATTAATATGGATGAACATTTTATATTACAAAGAATAGAGATTCAAAAAAAAATATTCAGAGGCTGTCCCTTTGTCCTTTGCAAACTCTCTCCTGGCATCCTTTAACAAAGAAGAAACAGACAGACAAGAACAGCTTAATGTCAAAAATTTGCAATTCTCTGAATATCCACCTGAAAAACAGCTGCCCCTTACTGAGAAATCACTGAACTTTAATTATTTTTATTGCATCAGAAGAAAGATGGCTAAGGTATACATTTTTTATTCAAATGTCAGGTGCCCAAAGAAATCACACTTCTACTAGGTCCAGTTACAGCATTAGGTGAATTTCGTACAAAAGAAGACAATTGGGTTCTGAATGTTAAAGGGACTTTCTAGAGAGAGAGGTGAAGAAAACATTTCACAATAGCCAAAGGCTCCACTGCAGAGCTTTGACATACCTTGAGTAATCCTGTTCTCTTTTCAGAGGAAGCCAAAGAATGAGTGTGTGGTTGATCTGGAGAGAGAGATCTTGCTTTGGGCACATATTTTTTATTAGGTGGATACTGAGCTGGCCTTCAAAACCTCCAATGTAAGAGAATTATTTTTTACTAAAATCTCAAAAATCTCTGAAACTGAGCTTGAGAATGCAGCTTGTTCAAATCATCCTTTCTCAGTACCTACCATGGCCTAAGAATTAAATGTTTACTATGTGATACTATTAGTAAATACAAGAAAAACTATGAGGAAGGCCAAACATTTATGGGACACTTATTATAGACCAGAAACAATTCTGTTATTTGCATCTATTAGCACATTTAATATTCATGATAATTCTACATAATTATTTTATGTTGAACCCTAGTTTACAGATAAGAAAACAGAGGCATAGAGGGGTAAAGTCACTTGCCTCAGGTCATAGAGCTAGAAAGTGAAAAGGCAGTCTAGCTCTAGGGCCCTTGATCTTCATGTCAGAGATTGACATTATAATCCACATCTGACAAAGGAATAAATGTGACTGGTTCAGGTCAAGAAATTTACCCAAGGTTAGTCACTGGTATACGATAAACTTGGCTTTGACCTAGGTCTGTCTGACTGCACATGCCTTTTCCCATTCAACATCTCTTCATACAACCTGTATCTTGCATATCATTAAATATGTCCTAAAAGGGATATTGGTTTCTTAACTCTGGTGCCTGAACCCAATCAAGTGGATAAGATGAAGCTCAATTGGATTTTATTAAGTCTATCACTCTGAAACACTCCATGCCACATGTTGCCCTGGGCCTCTCTGCCATATAATTTTCTCCTGGGTGCTTGATACATTCCGGTGAAGCCAATGACTCAACTGTTAAAGGTATAAGCTATAGCCTCCTTACTCAGAAATGTGAAGTCTTCCACAAGCCAGCCTCTCTCCTTTTTCAGCTACATTATCCCATTCACTTGATATGCATTTATCAAGTGCCTATTGTGCACAGTCAGTATGTAATAGTGGTAAAGAGCCAGTCTTTGCCCTATGACGCTGTAAGTGAGGAAAAGTAATTTTATCTTGACCCTTCTAGGTTCTTGGCTGAAACACCCCTGTAATAAAAGACAGAATAAAAGGCTAAAAAACAATCAGAAGTTTAATAACTTATAACCTCCTGTATACATAGGAGATACCCAGTAAAAATGGGTAACTCCCCAAATTGGTCCAAGCTTTCTCCTTAAATACTTTTTTCAGCCAAGACAAAAGAATGTTGTTGGGGGTGGGGACAATTATGGGAATTTACCATGAAAAGCACACTGAAGAGAATAAGGTTGCTATGCAAATTTAAGTCCATGCCTTCTCTATTGATAAGAATTTATAGAAATTTAGTCTTATTTCTAGTATAGAGAGGGCGACACTCATGCAATTGGAGATATCCCACAAGAGGGTAATTTCCACTTGGTTTTCAGAGATTATCCTGTGTCTGCTGTTTCTTAAAATTAACCAGCTCAAAGAGGCATATTTTAGGGTTGTGTACTCTGCCCTCCTTCACCACTTGAGAACAGGGTCAGAGGCCCAAGGAACATTGTTTTTTTTTTTTTCTGTTGTCATTATTTTCATTGCATTCCCTGCCCCTGCCTTTCATGTGCTTGCATGTAAACCGTTTCTCCTTTGCTTATCTCAGTCCCAGCCCTTGCCAAGCCTATGCTGAAACCTTTATTTCTCTCTTTTACACAGTACTGTTTCTCTGGGTCACTAACACATTTTGTCTGTATTACAATTTTTTTTTTTTGTGTCGTATCTCTAATCCTCCCCAATAGGTTGTTCCTTGAAGTGAGAGCCACTTATTACCCATTTTGTAGTAGTAGTAATTTGTTCCCATTAAACAAGCAGCATGTGCAGTGAAGGTATGCTTTACAGAACCAAACAGAGCCTAGATCCAATCCTAGCTCTAATCTAGAAATTTAACTGGGGAAAACCTCTTCACCACCCTTTCTGTATCAGTAAAATGAGAATTCTTTTTTTACCTCCTATTGTTTTTCAGTACATTTCTGCCAGCTATAGTGCTCATATGTTGTTTAATGGATGCCCTTTCCTTTTTCTTTGTATTTGGTAAGTGCTCGATAAAGAGTTTTGTTGTTTCTTCCTAAGGTAGATTTAAGGTCATAATACTCTTGTTTGCTTCTAATTTCTATTTAAAGGTTTGTTAGCTGGGTCGGCGGCGGGGGCGGGGTGGGGTGGAGGGTCCATGGATATCTGGTAAATGTGTACTTCCTTAAATTATTTGCAAAATTATCACAGGATAGTTGTATTTATCATACTTTCAAATGCGTACAAGTTAAAAATGACAAGGTTTATAAGGCTTTATCATTTTTGTTTACAAATGTTTCTTTTTGGACAACCTATATTTCTCTTTTAACCTGAGTCATCTAGACAGAAGTATTGTCAGTATGTGTGTCCACACACAAAGAGAAATGGCAAAGCCAGTGTTTTTGGGTCCCCCAGGTTCTGAACCATGTTGGACTGCCTAATAAGCCTACAGTAGAACTTGAACATAGTGTTTTTAGAGAATATCAGTAAGGCAAATATTTACACATATTTATTATTATGGGCATTATGCAAGATATTGAGTTACATCAAATTATTATTATTTTTTTCTTTAATGGCATGGTTTCTCCAAGCTTTTGCTATAGTATTGTGCAAGGGAGAAACTCTAAACAGAGAAAGTGTTTCCACATTTGCTTAACTGAACATCTCTACTTACATTATTGCTCTGCAGAAGCCACTTTGGAAAACACTGATTTGAGGGCTTTTTGATTCATCACTGTCATTGTCCCTGTAATCTCTTTTCTCTAGTGCCACCACTAGCCTCTGGATTTATGTCTTCTCATTCCCTTTGAATGTTCTCCATATAGAAGGAGGTATAGTAGCACATTACTGCCATCATAGAATCCTCATCTCAATCTTTGATCTTTGGAGACAGATGAGGCCAATGATTCAGAAAGGTATGGTGCTTTATGTGTATCTCATGGAACATGAAGAAGTTGTTGTAGTTTGTGCATAAATCTTAAAGCTGACGTTCTCCCAAAAAGTGACTGGTATTTATTTTCAACCTGAACCATGCTACGTTGCCTTGCTTTGATAAGAACACAAAATAACTAGATTCTATTAGCAAGATCTCAGAAAAGAAGGTGTGTTGGGATCACAATGATAAGTCACTATGCTTCTGGATTTTCTGGGGCTGTCCTAACATCCAATTTCCTAATGCATATGCTTACCTTCCATCTGTTCCCACCTGCGTGAGCTGCCCTTCTCCTTGACATGATACCTTTGACACACTGGCAGGGCTGTTGAGCAGCTTCAGGCACCAGTTCCTCTCAGATTTCAGGGCATAGCTCTGTGCTTTGATGAAGAATACTTCTGACTGAATTTCAATTTCTCTGAAATATCAATCTTACAAACTGTCTGCAGCTTTGGTTACACTTGGCATACTCTGCTCAGGGCACTGAAATAAAATTTATAGTAGAAACCAGCTCAGAAACACAAGCTCTCTTCAAAGTGTGTTATTTCTGAATGAAATAGGCACCAAGAGAACATCAATAGTGCTTAATCTTCGCTGGGTGGAGAGTTCTCTTGGACTGTAGCATGTTAAATATCCAGGGTTAACACGTAAAAGAGAAGTATGCACAATTGTTCAGTTGATCTAACATTACAGATAGCTGAGGTAGAATAGGAACAGATGTAATGATAAGTGACAAAATGTTTCCGGGTGGTATTACATCTTATGTGTACATCTACAATAATTTGAGGCCTTAACAATTACAAAAACCTAGTTTTCTTTCCATCTCTTTTGTCTTCTGAACATGCACACAGTTCTCATAGATAAACACAAGTGTCCCATTAGACACATAAAGGTGGTCTGACGTTTAGTTGTTTCTAGATAAAGATCTGATGCAAAGAGTGTCCCCAGGAGAAGCCCTGGCCTGCTTATAAGAGGGCCATCATTTGTTCATCAGAGGTACTACTTTTTACCTCTAAGGCAGAGTGTTACTAGCAAGGGCAACTATAGGGTGGTACCAGCTATCCAGAATATATTGAAAGTCAATGTTGCCTCTAGTGTTATACTATGGATTTTGGACATTTAAAATGGTTTATGATATGAACTTTCCATCTCTCGAAGAAGCTAAACTTAATTTTAGCAATAAATTATATGCTTTATAATGGGGGAGCAGAGGTATTAAAAGAGTATTGGTTTGAGAATTACGTAGAGTTGAGGCAGAATTCCAACTTAGATAATCTAAACAAGCACTCTCAGTTCCAGTTTTTTCATTTACACAAAATGACTGTAATGTCCATGTCACAGAGCTTTGGTAAAGGTCGAGGAAGACATCTAATTTACCCACTAGATATGTAGTCATCACGTAGAAATGCTAAGACTGTTTTGTTTTGTTTTATTTTCTTATGGCATTCTTCTGCAGCACAAAGAAAGATTTCTCAAACTATTTGTGAAGAACTAATACCTCCCTCACTCCTCTCTCTTGTGCCAACCATAGCAGGCTAATACTTTTATAAAATACAACAAAATGAACTACTAGAAAATTAGAATGAAGAAATAACAAAGATATAGAAAATAGAAGCCAAAATTTTACTATTATGTTCAACATAAAATATGAAGCCAGAGATTGCTTTAGGTTTCTCAATGTGCACTCTGCAGCTATGTGCCTATCTTATCCTGGACTGGTGACAAAGGGTCTAGAACCTCAACTAGTCTATAGTGTGGTCTGCAGGTCACACTTCAAGCAGCAAACTAAATGACAATGATATGGCTCTTAAGCATAATCTGATTAATAGTAGAAATTACTGAGTTAATCTGTTTAAAGCCTTGACTTCACCTCAATATGTACTTAAAGACCAACCTTCATTTGCAAGTGATAAGTAAAACCTGACCTAAGGAAGTAATCATACATATACAGACATCAGGGACAGGAACTGGGGACTACCCAGAGTGGAGTTAACTAGGCCCACCACAAGAGATAAAGAATTAAAGGCATCCTGAACATTCCTCTCTTCTCTTTCAACCATGGGTCCCAGTATTCATAACAGAGAGGAAGTGGAATTAATGCATGTCTTTTGTAGCATAGAACTTTGTGTTGTATAAATTTTTATTCTAATTTCAATTCAAGAATTATTAATAATCATTGTGCTTTCTTGAGTAGCTACAAGACCCTTATTATCCTTGTTCTGGCTGACCTCTCTGAACTCAGCTCTCCTGCCTATCTCTACAATTAGCTTTGCATTTAATGTTCTAATTGTTCTGAACTCTTGGCAATTCCTTGCTCGCACCTCGCTTTTCATTCCTTTGTGTCTTCTTTTGTTCATGAATTTTTCTCTGCTTAGCCCAGCATCAATCCCTCCTTGCCTGACTGACTTCTAGTTATCCTTCAAGAATTACTTCAAATGTCTTCTAGAAAGTCTTCCCTGAATTTCCCTACCCTGGTCTGGGCTAGATGTCCCTGCTCTGTGTACTCACAGTTTCCTTTGCATACCTTGACTATTGAACCAACCATATTATTCTGAAACCATCTGTTTGTCCTCATTTCTTATTCATGAGCAAATGCCCAATGAATGTTTGAGAATTGGCCATAATTATGGTAGCTCTCATGGCCCTGTTGAGAGGCACTCAAGAATAGACCTACATACTGATAAGCAAAAAAAAAAAAAAAAAAAAAAATTAAAAATTGTACAAATTTGGCTGAGGCAAAGCAGAACCAAAGATTATCAGGTTCACCCATAAGTTAAACAAGAACTGCATATTCAAGGCAATCTCTGTGTGCAGCCCTTCTTTCTCTTAGCCTTGGTTCTCCTTTGATATAAACTAAATACTTACACATGCATTTCTGCTCCCATCAATTAATCACCATTAGCTATCAGGACAAAGTCACCACTTTGGGGAAGCAAAGAACATAAGAGACACCGGTCCTGGTCTAGAATAATGGACAAAGCACTAGGTTTTGATTGAAGTTTTGGCCTTGCTACTACAAGCTCAACAAACTGTTGAACTTTCTGGCTCTCTGTTGTCTCAACTGAAACAACAACAACAACAACAACAACAACAACAACAACAACAACAAAAACATGGTAATAACCAATGCCTTAGGATTAGTTTGAGGATTAAGTGGCATGATTTATATAAATACCTGGTACAATGTCAGGCACAGTAAATGGTGGCCATTGTAATTTGAGGCAGCCATTTTTATTCTAGTTAAAAGCTCACTTATGTTATTTTACTATATGATTTTTCACATCTTAGTGTTGCATTACTAGGAAGTAAATTCTGGAGGGAATAAACTGAAGGCCCATCACAGCATGCCTCTACTCATCTTAAAATATTACTTGTAAATCATAAAAATACATCATATCTCAGGAATTGTTTCTTAGTCTTTCTTGTATCATAAAGATTTTGGAAAATCTGAGTTTTTCCAAATTGGGAGTCCATGCCAGAGAACTATTACAGAACAACATGAAGGCAAGGAAAGATGTCAGAATGATTTATTGGATGAGAATAACTTCATATTGGCATTAGAAACCAGTGTAGATTATACAGCGTGGTTATAGATACAGACATAATAGATTATACTTACTGTAGTTACAGATACAGATCTAGATACTTCAGCTAGCCTAGAGGACCACCAAGGAAGCAAAGCAGAGGGTCAATGAAATATCTACATTTGAGCATAAAACAGATTGGTACCCTTTGCCATCTCCTGAGAAAATATGTGCTCTTGGCTTTTTGTCCAGATGTTTGGCTTGATTTCCTTTTAAAGATATGTATCTGGGAGAGGAGGGATCTGGGCATTTGGGCAATAGGAAAATACTTTTGGTTTTCCCAATGGACTATGATGGGGAAAAATAGTAAGCGTTGTTAAAAATATTAAAGAATATATTATAGTTACTGCATTAGGGTCCTTGGGCCCCCAGGACCCTGTTCTCCTGCTCATGACAAAGGTGTACCAAGATCATGCTTCAAAAAGGTCAAGGTAACCTGACACTTAGTGTAATTGGCAATGCCATTACCCTCCTCTAGTAGCCTGGTTTAAAGTTGCTGGAGACAAGACTTATGAAAAATGAAGGGGCCAGAAAACATGAGGAAGGAAGAAAATTTAAGTTCCTCGGGGATATTATTGCGGCTCAAGTCCCACATTTACTATAGCAAATTATGGCTGCAGGCACCTTGGTAGCTATTCTTCTCAAAACTCCCTGGACTATGGAAAATACATAACACAGCATCCAAGCCCTTTCCTTTTGTTCTTTAGCAAAATTGCTTTCCTCCTTCTGACTTCACTGAAAAATAATACTTGACTTTTCTATTTGCTTCCTTGCAACAGCCCCAGAATTTATCCCTTGACTTCTAAAAATCTTTCCTGCCATCAGGACAAAGAGAAGAGCTATTCTTGTTATACACAGAGGGGCTCTCATTAGAAAGTGCATGTTGACGTATCACCACTAAACATATACCTACACGAGTTTATGGACTGGAACCAAATGGGTGAGAGTATAAACTTACAACTCTGTGTTTTCTAATTGTGTGACCTTGGCCAAAATGGTCATGAGCTCTACCCATGTTAAGATTAGACATAGTGTATATAAAATCTCTTCCCAACACAGAGAAGGAGCCAACCAAATGTTGTTCCCCCTCTCCTGACATCATGATATAATTGAATATGAGTATTTGTAAGTCTAAAATAGAATGCTTAGTGAAGCCAGTGGTGATTTTCTGCCTTGAAAACCCTTGACAAATGATGAAATTCAACTTTTACGATCTTTCCAGACTGATCATCCAACTCCACTTTCTAACATCCCCTGATAATATCCTCCTCCTCCTCTTCATCTCCTTCAACACTTCCATGTTCACTTACAACCTCTTTGTTGTTGGTTGCTTATCTCTCCTGGAATGTTTTTTCTCCCTCTTCTCCACCAGTTCACATTCTGTTCAACTTTCACAGTTTACCTCAACCCTCACATCTTCTTAAACCCCCCAGAATGTTTGAATATAGCTATTCTTAACCAGTAGTTTGTGATCATTCTGGCAGAAGTTATCTAAAGTGGACATCAGGCTTTCTCATAAGTTGTTGAGAGTTACCTGACCATCAAAATCGAGACAATTTGAGATCCTTTGTCCCTATCCTGATCTGAACCACTTAAACTGTCTAACCCTATTTCTGCTATTCTCCATCACCCACCACTCCATATCCTCTTAAAAGGTTATTCCCATTTTCATTTCATTTTGTTTAAGCCACTATTTTATTTTATTTATTTATTTTTTTTTACCACCAGACCACATTATTTTCAGGCAATATCTCCCAAGTCACCAAGAAAGTATAAAAATAGAAGTCATCTATCTGGTAAGACATGCCTGAACTCTTCCCCTTCCCACTTAACAACATGCTTATTTCTGTACTTGATTCATTTTCCATAATTGTTCCCATGCTGACTGTCATGGCTATGAATTTGGCTTCCCCTGTGACCATAGAAATAACACCTCTCTGTCTGCCTCTCCTGTGTCTTCATCTTCTCCCTCTCTGCTGACTCTTTCCCCTTTGATAGAGAGGTATCGCCGAAGACAAAAGTAAAGTGAATTACTTTTGTCTTCGGCGATACCTCTCTATCCTAGCTTTCCTCCTGTCTATTTCTGGTTATCTTTTTTTTTTAAACACATTTCTCTCTTCTGTCACATACTATGTTATTCAAAAGTCTATGCTGTCTTTGATTTTTTTGTGTTCTATACTCATCCAGACTCTGACTTAGCTAACACTAATAGCTTGAACATTACTAAACGCCCATGTCCAATACTGATTTCTTGAACTCTATTACATGAAATGACATCACAATTTGGAAGGAACACGGACAAAAAGAATGCCTATTCTGAGCTCATCTATTTCTTCAAACAAGAATGCACATTCCCCCACTGCATAGCAGCACCAGTTTTCAGGAGACTTCTTTGATTCTTTCCTCTTCCTTGTCCCCTACATCTAATAAATTAACAAGTTCAGCCTCATTTCATGGATGTATAACTTCTTAACTGGGTTATGGAAATAACCTACTCAGGCATCAATCTACCCCCATTTTTTGAGTTTCTGATCCAAACTGTATATGGACAAATGTGGCCAACTCTCCCAGTTAAAACATTTTAGCAGTTCCTGCACAACAATGTCTTTTAGAATTGTGACAATAGCTAGAAATGCCAGAAATTCCAGAAGGACTAGAAGTAAAATAGCCTGGAAAGATTGTTTAACTTGCTGATTCCTAGACTTAGACTCAAGCTCCTTGAATCAGAATCTCCCAGCTTGATGATGCTTATGCACACTAAAGTTTGGGAGCCTATAATTCCAGAATGAAGACCTGATTCAATAGAATGTTACATAAGGCTTTGCGTAATCTAGCTTCTGGCTGCCTCTCTGATCTCATTTTCAACCATCCAGCTGTATGACTTACATACCTGTCACATGGCTTGACCCTTCATACCACTATGTCTTTGCAAAATGTCAAAGTCCTTCCACTTCTGGTTCACCTACCATGCATTTTCATTCTTCTAAGACTAGCTCACATCAAACATCTGTCCTTTAGTAGGGCTTCCCAGTGTCTCTTATTTACATCCATTTAATTTGAAACATGTTTATCTTCCTTGCTTCCATAAATCCAAGGATATCAGTAGGTCCCTGTGCTATCTCAAAGTCAAAAGTATTGTACATATTTTACTGTCTTTAATTGTTTATTTGTCAGTCTTCCCCACCAAACTAGAAACTTCCTAGTACTTAAATATGATTCATGGCATGTTATTACATGCTAAAAAAATTATTCATTGATTGAAGATTTCTCTCTTTAAATTACCATGTCTGCTGGCAGTTTCTTACCAGTCCTATGGGCTAAATCTTGTCTATTAACGACCTTGTATGCAAGGTTTTCATTCTCCTGTTCAGTCCTGATACTTCTGAGTAAGTGCTTTTGCAAGCTGCTTCCTGCTGATCCAATCTGTCAGGAATATTTAATTGGCCTTGTACCTGTTCTTCTGGTATTCTATAAGGTAAATTATTGTCCCATCTATTCTAGTGATGGAATTTAATTCTTATCTTGCAGAGTTTTTTTTTTTTAAGTTATAGAAGTAAAATTATTAACAATGTTATTGCCAAAATGTTATTGCAGTTTTAGCTACTAATCTATTTATTGTTCTTTGCTTATAAGTAATAGAAATGAAATGTATTTTCAATATCATTCTTGCACTTTTTACTTATTGTATTTATTCTTTACTCTTACCTTAAGCAGTAAAATTTCTCTTAGCAGTGTTATTAAAATTTTCAAAAACTAATGGACTCATTAAATTCCTTTGTATTCTAAAGCCTTAACTATAAAATGGATTCACTGTTTATTGAAATGACATATATACACCACATACATGTGAGCAAATAGTAAAATAATGTAAAGCCTCAAATCATATAAATTTCCTTAGAAAATTATGCTTTAGTTTTATCTCTTCAAAGGGAAGCCATGTGCTACACTAGAATGGATACAACCTTTCAAGCCAGACTAGCAAAGTAGGATGCTGACTCTGTAAGGTGTTAGCTATGTGATCATGCAGAGAGGATCATCTCTGACCCTCAGGGTTTCCTTCTATAAAATGGAGATAATGATGGGAACTGTGTAGGACTATGGTGATAGAGGTAAATATAACTACGATTGCCTGTTGTGATACTTAACACATATTAGGCACTCAATAAATATATTTCCTGTCTTTATATGTTTTATATCATGGTGGTAAGCAGATCTGTTTTTCATAGAGCCTTTAAGAAGAAATTGAGAAACAACTATTCTCATTTCTCTGACTTTTTTTTTTTGGTTAGACTATCTTCTGTCTGGCATCACTGTAAAATTATTCAGTATATGTGTGACTCCAGTGTTTCAACAAGATGGCAAGTTCCTCAAAGACAAGAGCTAATTGATGCTAACACAGAGTTTGTGCTCAGTAAATAAAAAATATCTGATGGATACAATACAAAAATTCAGGAAGGGCATTATGTAATGGAAGTCAGTCACAAATCTTGTCAATCCTATGAACTTCAGATGCCCTACATACTTCGTTCCATTTATAAAGACATCAATCCAGACCAAGCTGTCATCTTTGCATACTGAGATTACTACCGCAGGCTTCTCACTGGTCTCTTGCATCCATGCACTTTTCATTCCTCTTTTATTCTCTACCATACAAATCTGATATTATCATTCCTTGGCTTAAAAACAACAACAACAACAACAACAACAACAAAAACATTTCAATTGTAGCTCATATCTCTTTGATAATGTCAAAACTCCTTAAATTAGCTTGCAAAGATGTCAATCATTATATTTCTGTCTATATATTTCACATAATTATTCACTATTCCTTCACCCCTCCCATGACCAGACATGGCCTCAGTGCCATTCTGAGTCTCTGGAATCTTACTAAGGCATGCGTGTACTTGTTTGCCCTTTGGCTCTCATACATGCTATTCCCTCATGACAGTCTAATTTCTATTATTTTTTAGATTTTGGCTACAATGCTGCTGCTTGTGAAAGTTCTCGTCTGTCCCTAGTTTAGATTGTTCCCCTCTGCTAGATGCTACAGTGATCCTTCTGTACTCACTTTTTTTCATTCTAGAATAATTGTTCATGTCTCTTTATTCTTGTAGGTTCTTGTCTGCCTTGCTCACTGTTGTAATCCCTAGTGCCCACCTAGAGTGAGTTCCTCATATTTGCTGAAGAGATGGCTATATGAGATCATGGATAATCAAGCAGATAATCCTGAACATAATAGCTGGCTAGGGAAGGCACAGATACAGATGTTTAGTAAGAGTGCTTAAAATTCCAGCAAAAGAATAGGAACTCAGTGCTATGTCCTAAGAGCCATCAAATATATGTGTAATTTTTGAAAACTCGTGCGGTCCTTGACTCAGACCTAGTCATGTTCTTCATGGCCAATTCCACCCCAGTTTGTCCTGCCTGGTCCCTATGAGATACAGAGATAATTATTCAACGTAATTTTTTTTGATACAAAGAACAAGAGGTCTGTGTCCACAGCCACAGGTGAGCCAGAGTATCAGTATAGACATCAATAAGTCACAAAGAGCTGAGCTCAGAAGCTAGCTGGACAGATTTCAAACTGCCTTACTTTGGCCTAGTGTATAAATCTCTTGGGTGTCTGTTTTCATATCTTGAAAGTGAAACTGATATTAATTGTTTTAAAGTGTTGTATAAATACAGGCTTTTTGTGCATAACAGTGACTATAATGCCTGGGAAAATGAAATTTGTCATTATAATAACACAAAAGATCCTAATTTAGAACATGGGAAGAATGGTGGTAGCAACCAACAGAAATAGGAATTCAAGTACTGAGAAATAGCCACTTCCTTTCATGGTTGGTGTTCTCAGTTTAACATGGTTAAGCTATAATCCACAAACTAGATGATTCATAATCAAAAGTGAAAAATCCAATTTAGTTCACAGTATTGATACTAATGTTAGTTTCCATCTGGAGGTTTACCAGCTTAAAATCCATCTGTTTTATAAAGCTAAAAGAAGATGCTGTATTCACAGCCTGATTTTGGTTTCAAATTGAGGAATACTTTCTGAAGCTATTAACAGTAATTGGATATGCTCTCGAGGTAAAATATCAAAGCAGCTATTGCTACAATGAGAGGAATGTCTCCCTGTAGCTGTCTCGGTGCTGAGATTCTAACATATTCACTCAGTTACCATGAGTATTGTTGTGACAATGTCTGTGAAGCAGAAGTGGGAAAGATGAGAAGTGGGGAGGGGCAGTGAGGATGGGGTTTGGGGTACAAGGATGGTTAGCAGTGGGGCACCATGTGGGAGACACGGCATTTTTTTCCCCATAGCTAGTGCCCACCTAGAGTGGGTTCCTCATATTTGCTGAAGAGATGGCTATATGAGATCATGGATAATCAGGCAGATAATCCTGAACATAATAACTGGTTAGGGAAGGCACAGACACAGATGTTAGAAGAGGGTTATAGACAGTGGACACTAATACTAAACTTCTGAAACACTTCTGTTTATTCCAAATGATTTCACTTTAGCCTTGAGCAGAGTATAAGCCCAGGTTATTTTTTTTTAATTATTGTATTTTCTGAAATCTATGATAGACTTTATATCATTGTAATTTTTGGAGATTAGAGTATGCATATTTAATCTAGTGATGAGTTTTTGTCTCTGAGAACTATTACTAATTTAATGATCAATGGCATCTGAACATTGAATAAATATGGAATATGCTCTTCTAGGTGGCCAAGTTCCCAATTATTAGGAGAAGATATAATTCCATTAATGTGCATGGAACCTTTGATGAAGAAGCATCTCAGACCCCTCCTCTGTGGTACATTTTTTATTCTGACAATGCTGTTAACTGGCACTGAACCCACATAATTATAATACAAAATACTTTTATTGTTTTCTCATTATTGAAAATCAGAACATTGGAAAACACAAAACAAAAAGAAGATGAAAATAAACACTATAAACCTGCTAGCCATAGAAAATTATGAATCATTCCTTGAACCATATGCTTCCTGAACATTTTTTATGCACTGTCAAAACGATTTAATGGTACTGTCTTTTTAATACATCAATATATGTGAACGTATTTCCATGTCAATACATTTGTTTACAACCTCATTTTAAATGGCCAAATAGTACTCCACTATGCAAATGTGCTACTGTTTTTAAGCAAGTTCCAGATTACACTCTATTGTAACTGTCTATTCACCTCTTGGTTATACCACAAGCATCAATAAGTCAAGAGCTATATCTTATTCAAATCCGTATTTCAGGTGCCTTATACTTGTTAGGTACACAATAAATGTTTTGGATTTAAATTAACCCTTTAAATAAAAAAGATACTTGAGATAATGTGCAAACTCTAGGAAGATAACATTAGTTTCCTGTAGCTGCTGCAAATTACCACAAACTTGATTTCTTAAAACAGTAGAAATGTATTCTCTCACGGTTTTTGAGTCCAGAAATCTAAAATAAGTATAACTGGGATAAAAATAAGGTTTTGGCAGGACAAGCTCCCACTGGAGGTTCTAGGGGAGAATCTGTTCCTTACCTCTTCCAGTTTAAGAAGGAGCCATTATTCCTTGACTGTGGCTACATCCCACCAGTCTCTGCCTCTGAAGTCACATTGCCTCCTCCTTATCTGTGTGTAAAATCTCCCTCTGCCTCCCTCTTGTAAAGATAAATGTGGTTGCATTTAGATCTCATCCAGATAATCCGGGAAAATCTCTGTCTCTCAATATTGTTAACTTAATCACATCTGCAAAGACCATTCCTCCCTGCCCGCCCCCCACCCCATATAAGACAAATTTATAAACTCTCAAAAGTAGGACATGGATATCTTTTTTCTTTTGAGGAAGGGAGTATTTTTTTTTTGGCTCACCACTAATAACATATAAATTCAGCCACAGCTTTTAATCATAGATTGTGTTTTTTAGAAAAACTTATTAAGGGTAAGAAGAGTGTGTAGGAAGGTTAGATATTATTGTTCAAAACATCTTTTTCTTAAAATGATTGGATGTTTGGTGAAATGAGGGCTACTATTTTTCCTATAATTAGATTGATTTAAAATCCTCAGTGACATTATTTGAAACAAAAACTTTACATTTACTTTTATTTATAAATAAATGTGGTGGGTATAGTCTAGACATAGATAATCCTGTGGTAGTTAAGCAGAGAAAGTGAGAGAAGTAAAAACAAACAAAACAAAAAGAATCCAGTGAGAGCAAGAAGAAAGTTGAGAGGACTGCTGCACAGGGAGAACAGTGCAGAAACACAAGATGGCACCCAGAGAAACATTCAGTTCTGTCATTCTGTCTCCTTTTCTTTCAGCCTAGGATCTCTGGAGCTTTGAAATAGGGTTTACTAGCCTGTGATTGATATTGTGAGTAGAGAATGAAAAGTAAGGGAAATGGGTAAAGCAGGATCTGTAAATCCCATGATCTTTTGTCTTGTATTTCCAACAATTACCTTGATGTCAGATCCATCGATAATAATAATTTATTGCCATCATTATTATTTGTGCAATTTTTAGTATTACTGTTACTTTAGTATTACTCTTATTATTCTTAATACTCATTTACAGTGGGCAAGGCATTGTGCTATCCACTTTACATAGTTTATGTCATTTAACCTTCATAACAATGCAGGCAGTTCTCCCTTTGTGTAATCTGAAACCGCACAGAGCAGACTCAATAATCAATGGAGAAAAGTACAATTATTCCATGACTTTAAAAAAATTACTTTCAAACATAAACCTTCTTATGGTTGTTTTTAAATGTAAAGGGCTATGAAAAAAACGTAATAATCATATTTATTTAGTACACTTTATGAGAACTAAAATATTTTATTTCTTTGCAGAAAAATTACTAAGAATAGTTTGAGCAGTGCTTGCTGTCTGCTCTTTATATTGCTTACATCATGGAGCAATCAATCAACTTTTCTAAGCCTTGGTGAATTGTCATACTGCTTTCTCAGTTTAGATCAAGGTCTAATATTTTATCTGCACTTTCAATGTCATGAATTTTCTCTGAATGTGGATTATTTTTGTCATTATCACTTCTTCTAGGATGTCATCACAACTGATTTTCTCATTTATGTCGACAAGTTTGCCTTCACGAAGTTCCTCTCTTCATACCTTGTCTCTTGAAAGGCAGCAGTGTCAACATCTTCGAGGTCATCTGTTTGTTCTGTAACTTCATTTGCATTCAAATTGGATTTCATTTTCAGTGTTCACACTATTCATATCTTTATTGAAATTTCATCTTTGTTGCCCCATTCTCTCTTTCGATGATCACTTTCATAAAATGCCACATTTGTATCACTAGGACAAGAAAACATGACTACACATATTACTGTCTGTGAACTGAATAACAGATGGACAGTGACCAATCAATCACCAGTAGACTTTGAGAAAAGTGATGTGATTGGCCACCGACCAGAAAATCATCTGTTAGTTATGTGATTGCTTATGGACTGGCAGCCAAGTTTGGACTGAAGAGCTGGCAGCCAAGTTTGTACTTTGTGCAATTACTTACAGTTAGAACCATGTTGTTGGAGAACTTTGTTGTTTATCAAACTGTAGTAGGTAAAATGTGTGCATGTCAAAACTTTGAAAAGTAAGGACTGCCTGCATGTGAAGTAGGGGATATTATTTTGGCCATTTTATGAAATAATTGAGACTAAGTAAGATTAAATAATTTACCCAAGATATTAATTGGCAAACCAGGAATTACAATTTAGGCAGCCTCACTCCAGATACCAGAGCTTAACCTTTATATTCTTTGGCTTCAGCCTTGATCTTATATCTACAACCCTCTCAACAATTAGATAAACTCCGATTGCTGATCTCAGTCAGCTCTACTTCTTGGGAAGATAGTTCATTTTGCAGCATGTCTAGTCTAGAAAGACCTTATTCTCGCTATTAGCAGTCTCTGGCTTCTCAATTTTCTTGAGACTACGAGGAAGACATTGGAGAAACTGTAGAACAAGTATGACACTTCATATTTGATGCTTTTTCTTGTCTCTTCAATCCCCTGATTATATTCACTTGGCTGAAAATGTCAAGCTTATCCTTCATTTTCCTTCTTCAATGGAGTATATTAGATCCTGTCGGAACTGCCCTTCTGCATTTGTATGTTTCCACAAACACCTTCTTGGTGTGTTTGAATCTCTCACTCATTTCTGCCAGCAGAAGAGGACTATATGCAACCCTCTTTTCTCCTCAGGTAGTTTATTTGCAGTTTTGTATTTATAGGAGAATGAATCAACTCTCATTCTCTAAGACATGAAATAAGCCTGAACATTTGGGGCTGGAAGCTATCAAGTTGGTGCACAATTGTTGAGAAGACTGAAGGGGAAGAAGCTATCTCTTCTGCTGAGCTAGCAAGCCTCTACTCTTTTCATAAAGCCAACCTGAACATTGTCTTCTCTGTTTTTATTATCATTTTCCAAAAGAAATAACAAATTTAAAAACTATTATTTAGAAAGAAATTATTAATTGTTCCAAAATGGTGGTGCTAGAGTTGCAGCCAGCATAATACGATAAAAGAAATAGTTCTAGGTATGAAAGCCGTGGATCTGCCTGTGAAAGTCAACTCCGTCACCTTGCATCTCAATAACTCAAGAAAAGGCTGGACATTATAGAACGTCAGAGATCGCTTCTATAAGAAAAGCTCAAACTGTCATTATTAGTATCAGTAAAGATTAAAAGATTGTTCACGTGAAGTGCCTGGCACATATAATGGTCAATCAAAAGTCAAGCATTATTGAAACTTGGAAGAGTGGGGCACAGTGTCATATATAATTATATGCAAAGGTTTTTTTATTCATTTATTTATTAACGTAGAAAACTTTTCTAGTATCCTCTGATATCTGTGTTCTAATCATTATTGTGAGCAATGCTATAGACCAATTTATTAGCTGCATTCTAGGTAGCATGTTTCCAAATTAGTCTCAATGTATTCCATTTAATGTGACAGGTATAGTCAGAAATTCTTAGAATTGTAAACTTTGTATGGGAAGAGGTCCTTAGATTGTCTTCCTAAGCTTAGCTCTCTGACATATCTCCCAAATTCATACTCCAGATCCAGTTTCCTGACATTTATATTGTCAAATTATTAGGAGATTTTGCTTGAGACTTCCCTATGTACCTGTGGCACCATAATAATGTCTGATGAATTAAGCACATAGGCAAGGATATGTTGACATAGGCTCTGGGCCCTACAAATATTCACTACAAGAACCTTGAACTTTTGTCACCTAGGATCAGACCTTGAATCCCTTCTCCTTATTCTTTAAGCTCTGTATCTGTATTCAGTGTCCTCTTATTGTCATTGTGCTTTGGGTTTGAACTGGTCTTCTTCACCCTTAGTCTCTGAGTAAACAGATGGACAAATGAGATTTAAGTCTCTAATATCAGCTTTGGAGGAAGTTGGTAGAATCAGGCTAAATTCTCTATGGTGTGTAAAACAATTTGACTTGAATTACCTTTGGGAAGTTATGGGTTTGACAGTACTTTAAAAGGATTCAAACTGAGAGCTATTCCTTCAGTCTACATTGCTGTAAGCATTACACAACACAATGAGGGCATTTTGACATGGTTCTCCAATTCTTTACAAAACCTACCTCAAGATTCCATGGTAAGGTTGAAGGAACGATGGCAACAGAGTCAAAATATGTTATCTGTAGAGTCAACTCAAGCAATATATGTTTATATCAAAAATAAAATATTATTAGCAAATATAGAGAAACAATAAAGAAAATGGCAAACGAAACCTAGAATTCTACCTTTGAAAGGGCAACTATTCTTCAAATTGTAGTATATAGTCATTGAATTGTATTTTCTTGTGATTATACGTACATTTATTCCTGCAGATAATATGTTTACAAACAGAATCATGGTCTGCATATTGAAATGCAGCCTACTGTTTTTGTTCAACAATATGTTGTGAACATCTTTCTACATCTGTAAACATATTTTTATGTGTTCTTAACAGTTTATTGTATATAGGCATGATAATTTTATTTGTACATATCCTTAATTATACTCTTTATATAAACTCTTAGAAAAAAAATCTGAGTTAAATTTTATAAAAACATTCTAAGGTGCAGATAGTTATAGAGTGGTCTGGGTTCAAATTTCTGTCTCCCTGCTTACTGATCATATGTTGTTAGTTCTTAATTTCAAATTATTTTTTGGCCCAGATACATTGGTTTTATTCTCCAAAGGATTATTTTAATATTGTGATAGAGTCTTCAACTAGAACGATTTACAGTTTTGATCATCTCTTATGAACTAGGAATTCCACTAGAGATCCAGTCTTCTTCTGTTACTGAATCCATAGAACCACAATTAAGTCAGTTTTGTTACTCTGATGGCAGAGACTGAGACAAAGAATTGGGTGCAGGTAAGTTCCTTGTCAGATGATCCCAGGAAATATAAGTAAAAAAGTGGGAGAGTAATACAGAGAAAGAGGGAAAGTAAATATAAGGGGCAATAGTCTGGTAGATTCTGTAGGCAATGGGGACTCAATTCTCTGGAATCTCCCAGAAGGGCAGAAAAAAGTTTCCAATTTGTCTTCTCCAAGGACAGGAAATTGAGAGATTACTCACCTGTTTAAGATTGTTTCTTGGGCATTAATTCATCTGGACATGTGTGGTTGAGATTCAGGCTTCAATTCTGGTTTCTTGGCTCCAACATACATTCTTTCCATAATACCGCTCTTCATCCAAAAATCATAAGTCTTTTATGCTGTGTGGAAGCTCCAGGCACTCTGCTCTCCTTTGTGGCTTTTTGGGTATACCATGGTGGCTTGCTTTGCTGTGTACCACTCATCAACCTCCAAATTTCCTATAACCTCAGTACTTGGACATGGAGTCTGCATCTTTTTTTCTTTTGCAATCCCTAATTTCCAATTTTGTAAAGACAGTGCACTTGTACATCTTTGTTTCAAATAGTGGATTGCAATATATCAATGGTTTACAAAATCAGTTTAGTGAGTCTTGTCTAGAATTTTAAAAATAAAATAATGAGAAAGTATCAAAATACATGGCTTCTATCATTAAAAAAAAATCTATTTGTTTCATTATGTGTGTATGTGTATGTATGTCTTTGTCGAGTATCTATAAAGAGCTTATTTCATGTGACTGCTCCTGGATAAGAAACTTCAAAAGTCACTTATTTGTGGATGCTAAATCATGTTCACACCATGTGGGGCCAAGTACCAGCTCCACCACATATTAACTGTATATGCTTTAGTCTTCCTATTAGTAAATATTACTAATCTTGAGGGGTATGGAGAAGAATAAATGTATGATTACATATGAAATATTGAGAATAACACCTGACACATTAAGATCACTTAGTAAATGTTACTTATTATTATTAAAAATATATAATTGATCCATGAAGCATAAAGTTTATATGTAATCTTTCCTTAATACAGAATAAAAGGGATAAAAATTAACAACATTTTTAAGTGTTTAGAAAGATATACTATTGGGATCGAATTAAAATAAAAATTTCTTGCAATTTTCTTCATATTCTCTTCCAACTGCTCCTCACTAGTAATATTCTTGCTCTATATACACAATATTTATTAATTTAAACTATGACTTCCTTAGGATAACTAATATAAACATTTTATATTAGCAAAATTCCATTAAAATATGCATTTTTGTCCAATATCCTGGAGTATAAATGATCTGTATATTATGGTCAATGCCATAAACAGTCTTGCAGTCTAAATAAATGACTCTCAAAATGCCATAAACTAAATTATTGTACTTTCTAGTTCAGAAAAACACTATAACCTGGGCTTCCTGACTGTGGCAGTTATCTTCAACACTGAATGAGTGTGGGTGTATTCTGTTTTTCTATCTAGAAATTTCTGAATATAGTGCATATCAAACTTATCTAGAAGAATATTGAATGTAGTTTTTCAATTGCATTGGAATAATTATCTAAGAAACTCTGAGAGTGCCCCCAAACTCATTCTGTAAAAAGTATTCCTAGAATGCAACAGTGGATCCAAAGATAAGCAATTTTGAGACTACCTGCTCAGGAATTTGCTGACTGCTCTTTCTTGGTTTGAAATAATGTCATTATGATAATTATTATTTTTTTTATAAATCTGCAACAATTGTACAATAAGTTGCTTTCCACCACTTCTCCAAAACCAACTTCAGAAAATCATGGACCCTAAGATTTGAAAATGTCAGAAAGGATCTAAGAGATAACTTTTTTCAGAATGTCAACTCTTAGAATTCTTTTCCCAGCATCATTGATGCATTTTGTTAGATCTAACTGAAGACTTCCAGTGATAAATAGGTATTTGCCGCTGGTGAAAACACACAGCTGCATTCATTAACAGCCTTCAAAATTGTTATAGTCATGAATCACCTATACTCTTATCTATTTATAGTTTTCTTTTTAAAACTGTCTTTTAAAACTTAAGTATTTTTAAATAAAGAATGTATATATACTATTATAAGTAAATTTTTTGTATTACTAGATGTACTAATTTTATTTACTAATAGACATTTCAATGAGAACATTACAAATAACATGAAATATGTTAGTTCTTACAACCACCTAAAATCATCTATATGAATCACCCACCCTTTAGGAAACACTCCTTATGAGTAAGAGGAACTCAGATCTCACTTGTCCCATCTAAAAGCCCTTCAAATACATGTACCTGCTAACATTTCTCTTCTCTAGGCTAAATTTCCATAACTTCTTTAACTACCCTTCATAAGAAATGATTTCCTGACTGCTTTCCATCCTAGCAAACTTCTTTTAGATCCTCTTTGGTTTGCCAAAGTAGCTTTTAAAATGTGGAAGTTTCTCTAAGGTGTTAATTTATGACTTGTTTCCAGAAAATGTAAGCATTCCACTAAAGTGTTAATTTATGACTTGTTTCCAGAAAATGTAAGCATTCCACTATTGCTTTCCCAAGCCTTCCTACTGGAAAGTGTAAATGAATCAACTATAGGATGGGGAACTTTTTATGGTGCATTAAAATTCATTTTGTGTTTCCTTGATTACAGGATTAAATAATGAGAGTTTCACTTTATATGAGGACATTATGTGAAATATCAAACACAATTTTTCATAAGGATTAGCATAAGTAAAATGTCCCACCCCATCCCCCATTTTAATTAAACTTTTTATTTTGAGAAAATTGTAAATTCATATGCAGTTATAAAAAAAAGAATACAGGGAGATCCTATATACCTTTTGCCAGGTTTCTCTAATGGTAACATCTTGCAAAACAATAGTACAATATCACAACCAGGAGAATGATATTAATATAGTCAAAATACAGAAAATTTCTATCATCACAAGGATCCTCCACATAGCCCTTTCATAGTCAATTTCCTCTCAACCTCAAATTCCTCCTTAACCTCTGACAACTGCTAAAATGTTATCCATTTCTATAACTTTTGTCATATCAGCAATGGAATTATATAAATGGAATCATATAGTATGCAACCTTTTGGGCTTGGCTTTTAACACAACATAAGTCTCTAGAGATTCATCCAGGTTGTTCGAATGTATTAAGAATTATTATTATTTTTTTTTGCTGAGCAGTCATTCATTGTATGAATATACCACAGTTTATTGAACTATTCACCTATCAAAGGAGAATGAAGTTAATTCCAGTTTTTGGATATTATAAATAAAGATGATATCAAATTCATGTTCATGTATTTATGTGAACATAATTTTTCATTTTTCTGAAATGATTTCCCAGAAGAACAATTGCTGGGCCATATGAAAGTGACATGTTAACTTTTTCAAAATCCTTCCAAATTGTATTCCAGATGACTGTAACATTTTACATTCCTGTCAGCAATGTATGAGTTACCCAGTTTCTCCACATCCTTGACAGTACTTGGTGTCGTCACTATTTTTTTTTCAATTTTAGACATTCTGACAGTTTCATAGTGATATCTCATTGTGATCTGTATATCCTTACTACTTAATGGTGTTGAACATCTTTCATGTGCTTATTTGCCATATGAATATCTTGTTTGGCTCATTTTCTCTCTATGACTATTGCCCAATTCTAATTGGATTGCTTACTTTCTGTTGAGTTTTGCTCTTGAGCCTATCCACTGAGATTTTTATTTCAGTTACTGTATTTTTCAATTGCAACATTTTCATTTGTTTCTATGTCTTCTATTTATTTGCTGATACTGTTCTTTTCTGAGGCTTCTAATATTTCATTTGTTTTAGGTGTGTTCATAAGTGATCTTTAAAACTTTTTTATCTCTACTACTTTTAAATTTTCGTCAAATAATTCTAATATATCTCATCTTTGAGCTGGCAATTATCAATTGCTTTTTTTTTTTTTTTAGTTTAGTTTAAGAGCTTCTTAGTTGTTGGTATGATGATTGATTTCCAGTTCAAACTTAGATGTTTTCATATTGAGTCTCTAAATCTTAATTAAATCTTCTGTTTTAATTGGTTTTTTTTTTTTTTTTTGAGCTGCTTTGGCAAAGAGAGGAGCTCCACCTCATGAGTGCCATATGGAAGTACAAATAGAAGTTTTTACCCAGTTTCCATTGGCACCAGACTTGTGGGCAGGGATAAGAATTCTGGATCCCTCACCATGTGGTCTCCACTGAAACTGTGGGTCTCATTACTGCCAGTGGAGTGAAAGTCCTGGCTCTCTCTGCTTGGGCTTCTTTGAAACCCTCAATGTCTTATTACAGTTTCATAAGGGTAGAAGTGAAAGTTCCCCATTCAGCCTGTGCAGGTAGAGCTGGGGTCACTATTTTTTTTCTGTGGTGTTTGCCTGGAGCAAAACAGTTATTGGCTATATGTTTTCTGACTTACCAGGTTGTTCTTTTCCTGTTCCTTTGCCTAGAGAGAATAGGTTTCTGCTGGAATATTATTTTGTCTACCCCATTTGTTTACAGGTTACCAGGTTCTTCAGCTCCATTTTAAGATAAGAAGCAAAAAGAAAATAGAGCACTCACCACCGTGTCACTTCTCAAGTCCCGAGTTTCCTAGTCAGTCTGCTTTTCTCTTTCCAGTTTTCAATCCTCTTATGCTTGTTTTAATTATAATATATGTAATTTTCAGTTGTGCTTAGAGATATAATAGGAAAAATTCTGTCTACATTCTCTTCTCTGAAATTGAAGACCACAGTCTTTTTTAAGTATACACATATTTTGTCGAATTACTATGCACCAGACATTTGACTTGTCTTATTCATCTTTTCCCTATCCTCCTAGCTTTTTTCTCCCAGTTTTACACATGAAGTACTTAGGTTTCAGAAAGCTTAAGAAACTTACCATAGTTGACATAGATGGAAGATTAAACAGGTGGAATTTTGGTTCCTCATGGGCTTAATTTACCAGCCTATGCTTTACGCATTATGCATGTGCCCTCCTTCAATGTTCTTTAATATTTTCAAAGTAGAAAAAGCCTTGCAAAGCAGTTTAACAAAAATCATTCTCCAGTATTATATGAATTGTGTGAAGTCAGTTAGAAGAGGGTTTATTTACAAAATTATAGAATTTGATTATAAATAAACCTAAAAGTTTATTTAATTTGCTCAAAAATGTAATTGTTTGGGTTCAAAATATGTTTCCTAGTCCGGATCCTTACTGCATGCTGCCTCTTCTGCTACAAAAAAATTGCAATAAATTTACTCATTTACTGTTGAATTGAATGCAGTTTAGTTGAGCATAGCTCAACTTGTAAATGCCATTATCCCAGTTGTCCTAGTCCATTCATGGTATCCTTCAAATCTCAGCCTCTGGGCTGTGAAGCATTCTCAGAGCTGACTTTGCGCATATGTCATTATGACAGTCGCTTCATATCACTATGTTTTTTCTACAGTGTGCCTTTCTGCCTGAGAGTGGGGTCATCGAGGGAAAGAACTCAATCTTTTCAATTTTACAATTCTAGCACCTGTACTCCTGTACTGGCCATTACCTAGTAGAGCCTCAAGAAACAATATTGAGTGAGTGTATAGATAAGGAGAAAAAACAAGTATAATCAGCCAAAAAAAAAAATCTTATATTTTTGAGAAAGTATTTCTTGATTGAATAGTGCTTTATTTAGCAAAAACATACTGTCTATATTAAAAATAGAATTGGGAATGATTGTATAATTATACAAATTATCAGTCCCATCGTATTCTAATTTTTATATGATCTTTCACAGGAAAAAAAAAAAAGAATCAACTGCTTTTCTTCCAGTAATAATATGAGTAAGAAAGCTTGCAAGGAACTGCCTGAGGATAAACTTTCTCATGGGATTATATTGATTATGCTTGTTAGCTGGGATTGAAGGTAAAGCCTTTGATTTCCTTCATTATCTATGAGGCTGTAACTAATCAATATCAAATATCTATTGATTAGTTTCTGTATGTTCAACAAAATCCTAAGGACTAATATAACTAAAGCAGAAATATGATGCATAGTCCTGTATTTTACATTAATCACCTTGTCATTGAAATACATGGTTTCTGTAGAAGGAATAATGAGGAAACTATAGAAGACTATGGAAATGGAGCACTGAGTTGTGTTGGTATATTATATAACACAGTGGTAACTTAAAAAAGAAAAGAAAATATGTATTCATTGCCTACCATGTATTAACCACCATACAAGACAATTTCATATATTATCTCTCAGGAAAAAAACTTTCAGAATATATGTCTCCTTTTTTATATATGAAAAATGTGAGGCTTTGAGAGGCTAAAGAGCTTGCTTAATGCTGCACATTAACTGAAAGAGCTAGTATTCAAATAACACTTGAAACAATATCTGCTCTATAAAATACATCAAGCCCATTGAGCTGAAGAACCAGCAAAAGTTTAATCAATAATATGTGTTTTAGGAATTAGGAAGAGAAGAATATAAATGAGAGGGAAGAAAAGAAGTCTACATGGAGAAAATGTGGAGATTAAAGATGTTTAGGGTTTGCATGCATGGAGAAGAGAAGACATGGGGATGCCTAGAGCCACAGAGAGATCCCCCAAACTGAAAAGCAGACCAGTCTGATCAGAATAGAGATACTTCTGGGAAATTATTTAGGCCTCAGAAGGTAGATGGAGTAATGAACAGAGGAGAATAATTTGTACATGATGGTAGAGGAATTAGAAGAACATCTGACACTTTTGAACAGAGGAGTAGTAAAATGGCAGTATGATCCAGAGATTAACCTTTCAGTTGGGGCAGAACTGCTCAGAACAAAGGCATGGTTTCAGTGAGGGAGAGCAACTAGGAGCAACTAGGGGCTCAGCAATTTTCCCAGGCCTGGATTTAGATAAGATAAAGGCAGTGAGAATGGAGAATTGATGCCCAGAGAAATTGTTTCTCATGTCTAGGGGATGGACTGAATGTGAGGGAGCAAGAAGAATGTCTTGCATAGCTCAAACCTGAATGATTATTAGAGCATGGGAAGCAACATGGGAGAGAAGAAGCCTGCGACTGTGATCATATGACTTTGTGATCTGGAAATGCTATTTTACTGCTCTGAACCTCAGTTTTTTTGTTGTTCGTTTGTTTTGTTTTCATCAGTTCTTCATTATTAAATTAATACCCACTCCATAGGGTTGCTAGAAAAATTTAATGAAATAAAATATGTAAAGCACCTGGCCCATAACTGGCTGCCAACAACTTTGAGTTGATATATTTGGGTTAATCGGTGCCTTTTGAAGGGAGAAGAAAGCACAGAGGAATGGAAAGATGTATTTGACTTGGGAGTGCTGACACATATTTGTGTTGAGATCTGAAACACATTTGGAGGATGAGACTTGACCTGGACTCCAATGAAGACCAGGAGTCCCCGATTCATGAAATTGGATAATAACCTGTGCCATAAGATGCTTAGGTAAAACCAGCACAGGGCTGTCTGTGCGTGTGATACTGCAGTTGGCTTCTATTGAAAACTCAAAGTAGGTGAAATACACTACTTGAAATTCCCAGGAAATGTGAAGCCTTCTGCTTTGTATATGGCATGTCCTTGGCTTAGTGCCATCTTTGTGCCAGTCAGGGTTGGTGTTCTTTTGAATTTAGATGGATAATGTTCTCTGTATCACTTCTGATGCCCTCATATATTTATCATAATATACTTTCTTAAAAACTCATGTTTTTTAACCCCACAGTCATTTTCTGGGCCTTACAATGGTCATATTACAATGTTAGATTATATTAAAACTACTATTCAAGGGAGAAACTAAAATACAGGAATGTTAAGGAATTTATTTGGGTCAACAATCTATTAGAGTAAAGCTGGAGTTATGGAACTATGGAGGAAACACACAGCTTGTAGACTATAGCCATCAACTGGTCTAGGGATTGGCAAACTTTGTAAAGGGCCATATAATAAATATTATAGGCTTTGAAGCCTATATACCATCTCTGTTGTCTACCCTCCTCCTCCTTCCTATACTTTGATCATTTTTTAAAAACTTAAAATGCATTCTAGGTCAAGGCTGTACAAACAGATCACAAGCAAAATTTGTCTCAAAAGCCATAATTTGCTACATCCAAACTAGTTCTATTCTTTCATTTTACAGGTGAGATGACAAAGAGATAAACCAGTCTAGTCAGGTACCCAAGCATCACTTAGCTATAGACCTTAGATTTTCTCACTCACATTTACCTCCTCATAATAGTTCAATATCTTTAATACTTGCCAGTTGTGGAAGCAGTTACTTACCTATTTAAAGTCTAACTAAGGACATTTAAAGGGCCATGGAGACTGGGGCACCAAGACTTGTCTCCTCATTTGTGCCTGTCCTCATCACTCACTTTTTATGCAATTTTGCATCACCTTAGTGCACAGAGTGTTTGAGGTCATGCACAAAATCACAAGTAACCTATAATAAGTAAATAAGGCAGTCACATTATGTGCAAAATCAAATAGGGAAACATTAACAGTAGGTGGTAAATTTTATCTTGGACTTTCAAATGCCTAGTACAGAGATAGATTCGTTGTTAGTCACAAAAGCCAATGTCCAAAAGACTAAAAGTAATTAGTTGTTTGTTGCAACACACAACCTCTTAGTTTTGAGACCTGAGAAACATTTTCCAGGAGCTTCATGTGAACAGTGTGCTACATGACAAAGTGACCCAGGCTGCACACCCAACTGGATATGACAGCAAGAATAGCTCAGATTCTGGGGAATACTAGTTATTTTGTCTCTGGGATTTGGGAGTGAAAATTCTCACACTTTGACAAGCATTCTAAGAAACATGATTTTTCTGTGCTTTTACAAGACATCAATGTCAGACCTAATTCCCAAGTCTAACAACTCTGGGGAAGAGGCCTCCCTGCCTTCTGACCTCTGACCTCTGATCTCACTGTGGCTCTAAGATTTGAAATGGTGGCAAAGATCTGTGTTAGGTGGCAGCAGCTAGAGCAAATGTCTACTCTTCTGGCAGTGTGACTTAAGCTTGTCCTGCTCTCCCTCTTGCTGAAAGGCTTTATGAGCCAGATCTGGCCAAACCAGCTGCAAAGTAGAGGAAGCAAAATGAGACAACGTGGGCCAAGCAAAAGGCATGCCACACTAAAACAACTCTTTCAATGGCAAGGGCATTACCACTACTCATTATTTTCAATAAAATTACCAAAGGCTCTGCACACAGTAGATTCACAAAGCTACTAGACTTCTCGCTCCTCTGCTCTTTTGTCTGTCCCTTCCCAATGTGGCTGAGAGTTTCCAGTAGTTTCAAGACAGAATGTATCAACATTTTCACTTATGTCTGCTTAGTGGTTCATCATTTTGCTGACTGATGACACAATGGTCAGTTTTTAAAATGACTAGGCCCAAGACACACAACAGAGAGTGTTTAATCCTTCTTTTCTTGGGTCTCCACCCTGACACACACAGTTTCCTCTTCTATCCCTGCCCTGGTTCCTCTTCAGGGAAGATTAATCTTTCCATTCCTCTGTGCTTTCTTCTCCCTTTGAAAGGCATTGATTCATCCAAATAGATCAGCTCAAAGTTTTTGGGAGCCGGTTATTGTTCCTTCTTTGTTTTAAATTTTCAAGGAAGGTACACACAGGCCCTTGTTGATCCCCCATCCTAACCCATGAAATTAAATATGTAGAGCCTGTCTGCCCTTTATGTCCTCATTTTTCCAGAGACCACCTTTGCACTCCATATACCCCCTCCCAGAACCATAGTTCTGATTTTGTTTTCTCCATCTGGATATCTTACAGCTTTCTCTAAGAGCTACACTCAAGTTATGCTGTATAAATAGGCTGAGGTCGGTGATGAGGAGCAGTCACTCCTTCAGTGGGTATTTATTGAGCACATTTGGGGTTCTGGTAATAAAGTGACAAACAAGACAACAAGCTACCTTCTTCTAATCGTAGAACACCCTATCCATTGACATATTTTCAGTCCTGTTTATTTAATTATCCATTCTATCAAAGGAATGAAATAATGGGGATTTGAATTCCACTAAAAGGCCTCATCCCTTGCCAACAAAATCTTTGTCAGCAAGTGGGAATAGGATTAGGAAAAGAAATTTTCAGCACAGAACAAATCCATTTTATGATATGGCTGGATTTTACAAAGTCTTTTTTATTTTGCTTATGTTTTTGTTTCATAATTACTACCCCGTAAGTGGCTAAATATTTTTGTTGGCTAGACCATGGCCTGTGCAACTAGGCAAGCTTGAATTGGAATTTTATTGTGGTATATTCTTGCTATGTGGTTTTGACAAGTGTGTTGGCCTTTCTCATCTTTCATGTCATTTACTGTGAAATGGGAAGTAAGAAAAGCTACCTAAGGACTAGTGGTGAGGAATAATACATACATTTGAAATGTCTAGTTGAGGCCAGCACGTAATCAGTGTTCAATAAATGGTACCTATTATGGTAAATCACTGTAGATTTTTGACTTTCATTTTGCAGGAGTGATGATTACTTAAGCATGAGCAACTCAGTACTAATTTAGTATTACATGAATATTGGCTGATGCTCTGTAAATGCCTGACTATGAATGATTAGACATTAGATGTTTCAGGGAATTTTTTTTTGTTTAGGAAGAATGTACACCCATAATAACATTAAAATTTAAAGAACATTTGACATTCTAAAAGCAAAATGCAGCAAAGCCATAGTTGATATTCCATCTTGCAAATTTCTAGCATGAACTTCTTGTTTTCACACTCTCTTTAAACTCTGTACTCTGGTACAAGATAGAGAAAATAGCTCATGGAAGAAGGACTACAAAAATAATAGTGTTGCCTTTGCATGTTAGCTTGATGGGAGTGAAAATAAAGATGCTTATTTCAACTCATCATTATTTTGCATGATTTGTATTACTGATATTACAGCCTTAGTGTTTAAAACCAAGCTTGGAAATTTGCAGATGGTACTGAATTATGGGAACAACAAATAATGAGGTACAATGCATTCTGATGGAGGATAAATGTTCTCATTTGGGCACCCCAGGCTAATAGAGAGCTAATGGATGGCACATACAGTTGGTGTAGATAAATGTTGAATAATGAGTTTTAGAACACAGACTGTAGAGGAGGAATGCCTAATGAATTAGAAGTGCTTTAGTACAATGAATTAGAGAAGGTTGGTGAGTTATTAGAGGAGATGATCTAAATCTGAAAATTCAAATTATGTCTTCTTTTCAAAGAGAGAAAGAAGGAAAAAACACTTTAGGTAATCAGTATTTCAGATAACAGAAAGAATAGGAACTTTGGAGTAATATCTACATGAATTTAATGTCTGCTCTGTCATTTTCCAAAGTAACATGATTGGGACAATTCTACTTATCTAGGTGAGCCCTACTTCCTTCATCTTAAAATAAGAATAGTAATATTTGTCAGGACTATTGATATAGTGTTATTAGTTGAAAACTGTGCTATGATCCCTCAGCCGAGGAGACACTGCCCGCATTGAATCTATCCTGAAGACAGGATAGATTTGTAAGTTTATTACAACAGTGTTCTTGCAGATGGCCCCAAAGCATTTCCAAAATATGAAGGCAAAATATGTTAAGGTGGGATGTGTTTTTCCTAAATTATCCAAAGCACCATAGGAACCAATGGGGACCCTGGAGATTACATGGCTCCAGGTGTGCAGAGAGCCTGGAACACAGGGGGTGCACAGTTAGGGACCAGTTTGGAGGTGAGATGTGGGCACAAGATCTGATGGTAACTCCCTCAGGACTGGCATTGTCCTTTCATAAGATGGTGGGTTCACCAGATCAGTGTGAATTTACAGAACTTTACATGACAAATTAACCCACAGAGGACTTCAATGTGGATACTGTTCTCACTTTCCATAGAATCCTACCTTTAAAATGCTATACTGCAATTGTTAATTTACCTGTCTGGTGATTTGCTCAGGAAATGCCAACGAAAGTTCTTGTTGGTATTTTAACACAGATACTTTGATTCTAAAGCTCACTTTTAAGAATTCTGTCATGCTGCCTCACCTCAGTTCTATCTCTACCATGATATATTTGCTTTCTACCATCCTCTCCTTCTGAATTTTATATCCTTGTTGACAAATACAGAGAAGTCTTTAGTCTTCTATCATGATTATCTTTTTAACAACCAAATAAACATACAAAGTTAAACAGTATGCAGGTTAAGCAAACACAGGACAAAAACAAGTCCCCTTTTGTCCTATATTCCTCCACCCTCACCTTTTAATCCAGCCTCCATTAAAGACGTTATGGCACCAACAGAACTTGGTGTTGTCTTCCTGTGCCAGTGGCACTTAATACACACCACCTTGTAGTGAATGATCTTGTCTTTCATCGTTGTTTTCTCTGTGCTTTACCTGAAAAACAGTGGAAACAATCTCTAAAGCACAGATTCCAAGATGGAGCAGTAGAGAAGGATCCACACAATTAGGACATTAACAGCAACTAAATTTACTGACAACTTACTACATGCTAGAGATGGTTCTAATGACATTATGTGTATCAAGTCATTTAATTCTCAAAGCAACCCTAAGAGGTAATGTACTGTTTCTCTCTCCTCATTTCACAGATGAGGTAACTGATACAAAAGTAAAAAAAAAAAAAAAAAAAAAGCACACTTATTCACAAAGCTAGTAAGTGTTAGATTTGGGATATGCATCAAGAGACTTATACCCCACAGTTTGTGCTATATGATACTATCTGAGCCTAAAATAGAACTGAAAAAACAAAAACAAAACAAAACAAAACAAAAAACAAAAAACACTGGCTTAAAGAATGGCTTAGAGCCTTAGACAAACTGACTTTATTCCTTTGGGAAAGTCAGGAAGGTGTATAAGGTGTCAGGAGTTCTACTACAGTGATATATACACCAGGGAATCACACTTGTGTCAGCAGTATCATTTATCAGTCTGAGGACACTCTGTACCAGTTGCCACCAAATTCCATGTATTGACTAATTCCTACAACTTTCAGTGTGTCTCCCTATTATCTTTGAATAAAGGCCAGCTCCTTTGTGCAGCACTCAAGAACCTTCACAATTTAGGTCCTACTTATCTTTTAAGACTTGTCTCCCATGTTCCTCCTCACACTGTAAGCTCTAATAATAACTAGGGGTTCATTGCTCTCCCTACACCCTTAAGTTTGAGGGCTTTGCTTATGTTATTCTTCTGCCTGGAATGTCCTTCATGCTTTCTGCCTAAATTATTCTTTCAGCTTCAATTCAATTATTCTCTAACTCAGGAAGTCTCCTCTCAGCACACAGCTTAGGTGAGATACCTTTCTCCTGGGCCTCTAGAGCACCAATACTTACATATATGAGGATATTTACTTATTATTAGTGGCCACCTCACTTTCTATATCTATTATTCACCAAGTAGCAAGATCCTGGAGGCAAAATAGCCGTGCTCACTTTTGTGTCCTAGCATCTAGCACAGCACTTAACACATGCTAAGTACCTCCAAAAAGGATTGAATTATGTATCAGGCCCTGGTTTGGCACTTCGAATCCACCTCCAATGTCAACATAATCTCATGAGTTTGACCATTATTAAGACTACTTTACAGATGAAGAAACTTAAGCTCGGAGAAATAAAGTCACATTCAAAATTACATATAAATAAGCAATAAGTATAATATAATTAAGTGATAGATTCAGGAAATATTCAAACCTAGCAATGTTCAGAGTTTGGCTTTGGTTCCCAGGTCTGCACACTGTACTACACTGACTTTCTCCCCAAAAGTGAAATGAAAATTGAAGTTTTGGAAACTGAACAAAACAATCACTAATCATAAGAATCAATGGAGCTAAAAACATTAAGAAGGCTTCTTTTGAAATGCCTTAGGCATTTCCTTCTTACCACTCAAAGTTTAGCTAGAAAAAGTCAGGATTCATAGAACTTGGCCAAGCCTAGGTCACAGGTATTAGAAAGGTTAGGGAATCCTGGGATGAGTCCAATAAGAATGTTGTTTGTCATAATGAAAATAATCATAGGTAACATTTTTAATCACTTACTGTAAGACATCAATAATTTTAACTGCTTTACTTTTTGACATTATAATTTTTTTTGTATAAAACAGCTACCATTCCTATTTATTAAAAGAGAAAAATAAGACAAATTAGGTAACTTGTTCAGATATACACATACTAAGCAAAAGAACCAGACTCCCAAACTCAAATTGAGACCCTCTGATCACAGATCCTATACCTGTAACAAGAATCCTACACTGCCTCACTAGGTTTGACCTCCAGTGAGGTGCTGACTCCTAGTCTGTCAGGACTGGATAGGGGCAGTAGAAACCCAGGTAGGGTGGACAAGGGATGGTACAACCAAATAAGGTGGTATGGAGTTGAGGGGGATTAGGAATTTGCACCAAGGATTCCAAGCACCTATTACAGCCTCCTTTTAACACAGGACTTGGCTCAGAAGTAGGTGCTAAAGAACAAATCCAGATAAGGGATTTCTCTGATTATAGAATAAATCCCAAAATTTAGTTTGAAAGCTTATTTAATTCAGTGATTCACTTGCTCCAGTCCTAATAAACCCAAGGACCAGAATGTCTGAAGACTGTGCCAATACACTCCCAATGTTTGAGCTAAGAAACAGCAAGTCGATAGAATACTTAAATGGCCAGCCCACATTGATCACTTATTCCAGGCCTTTATCCAAATTGAATGAGGCTGATTTTATTACATATATGCTCTCTTTAAACTGTATTAGTAGTTCTGTCTCCAACCAATCATAGCTTCCTTATGCTCATCTCTCTCACCAGCTGATGGGGTTCCTGACAAGGTATTCCTGTCAGGCCACTGCCAGCTCTTGAAATGCTTGCTTATGGGTCTTCTAGAACCCACTGCAGATATTAAAAACGACCTCGACCTCTCATAAACTGAACTTCTAAACACTGAGGTCCAGATCCCCTCCATCACCACCTAAACCAGAATTAAATATCACGGAAGTAAAATACATTTTATTTTTTTCAAAAGTGACCTTTGAATTTTCTTGTGCAAATATTATATATATATATTTATATATATATTTATATATATTTTATATATATTTTTATATATTTTATATATGTTTTATATATAAATAGATATTTATATGTATATAAATATATAAATATATATATTTATATATATTTTATATATGTTTTATATATAAATAGATATTTATATATATATAAATATATAAATATTTATATAAATATCTATTTATATTTATAAATATATATATATTTATATATATATAAAATCACAGGCACAGAAACTAATCCAAGTTCCTTGGGCCACTTTTGAAAAACAAAAAAAAATGCACCTCTACATGAAACAAATGAAGAAACTACCAGAGGAAATTGCTGACTAATGAGATGAAAAAAATTTAAATCATCCCAAGGGGACAATTATATTCTGGACTCTGGTTGACTTTGTACAGAGCAAGAAGTTAAGTGACCAGGGTCCTCATGCCAACTCTTCCCATCCATTGGCTTTGTTACTGCACCTCAGGCAAGCCACTCGATCTCTTTGAGGTTCAGTTACTCTTCTGCTACAGAGAAGTGAAAACCAACAGAAGTCACAGATGTGGATATGAAAACAATGAGAAAGTTAACCATTATTTCTCTATATACTCATTACATTAATTCAATGGGAATCAAACCCCTCTCCAATTCCAAGAAAGGATTCGTTTGGTGAAAGCTGATCCTTTCCATCTGTGCTCTGGAAACTGCCTTGCATTCTCTTGGAGAAATCTAGCCTGAGAAAATTACTTAACTTTTCTAAGCTTCAGACTAATTATATGTGAATTTGGATTTAAAATATTACCTACTTCACAAGGCTTTTAATGATAAATGAGATAAATGAGGTAAAGCACTTAAGACAGTGTCTGGTACATTCAAAGTACACAATAAATGTTATTATTTTTGGCTTTTATTTCCATACATATAAGAAATGTCCATGTGTCTGTCATCTTAAATATTTATTTATAATGTAAACATAATATACCATATATAATATACAACTATTATATATTATTATTAAAATATACTTAATAATTATGAATTATTTTTAGATTCCACATATAAGCGAGATCACACAGTATTTTTCTCTGACTTATTTTACTTAGTATAACTTATTGTGGTAATCAGTTCACAATAAATGCATGTCAAGTCATTATACTGTACACTGTAAATTTATACAGTACTGTACATCAATTATGTCTTAAAACTAAAGAAAAATATAGTTAATCATACAGTAAATAATATATATGTATATGTGTGTGTATGCGTGTATCTCGTAACCACTTCAGACCCTTACCCTCTAGCTACTACCTTATTTCTCAGTTTTCCTACACAGCCAAACTTCTTGCCCAGGTGGTCAACATTTACCATCTTTATTTCTTTTTTTCAAAGGAAAAGCAAAAATACAATGAATCCCATGTAGTTGTCACTCAGCTTCATCAATTATCAACTCATGTTTCATCTACTTCACCAATATCCTGTCTTCTATTATTTTGAAGCAAATTACTGGCATAATATAATTTGTTCATAAATGTTGGTCTGTGTCATTGAGAGGATTTTTGACTCTATTATTTAAATTTCCTTTCACTTCTCAACAAAGGAATACTTGTTCATTCCAAACATAGATGTGATGTACAGATTGGTGGTTCTTTGTCAGTTTTCTGGGAAGTATCACTTTCTCAGAAGTGTGACTTACCATTTTCTCTCAATTGCTCCCATTTTATTAATTTTTTTTGTTTTTTTTTTAGTTTGGTCAGGTTAGCTAACACTGCCATGTTGACAAATGCAGCAGGCATTTTTAGTTATAATTGTACTTGATTTTCTGAGGCCTTTTCATACTTCACAGAAAGATAATTTTAAACAAATATTGATCTCTGAGTTAAATAACCTAACCTCATTAACTTTTAGTTTTCTGACTCTTTAAAATGGAAAAGAAAGTTATATTGTAAGGCATATAACATAATTTTTTGGCATAAATTGTTACTATATAAATATGACTATCTATTAATACTACTTAATTACCCATTTGGCTTCTATGATATGTTACTCTCTTTGTTTACTTCTTGCCCATCATAATTTTGTTACTTTTGGCAGCGACGAGTTTTGTATAGGTGGGTGTATTTAGGTATTTGGAACTGGGCCTTTTTTCCTGGCATTCTATGTAATTGTCATGGGAGAACTCATTCGTGCTCATTGCTTCAACTCCAATTTCCATGTGGATGGCCTGGTCCTTCCTCATCCACTGCCCATGGTTATTTCCATTTGGATAATCTCACAGGCTCCCAAATTGAACATGCTCAAATAAGATGTGTCACTTTTCACCACAAACTATTTCCCTATGAATTATTCCCTATTAGTTATCCCAATGACTTGTGTAAATGAAATTTCTGAGAAACACATACAACATTATTTTCTGTTAGCAGAAGAACCAGCTACATTTGGGGAATGGGGGTGAGAAAAATATTACCTTGATTTTTTTGCTAGTGAATCTCTCCTAGGAGAACATAAGGTATGTCTACACTATTTAATCCCTCACCTGTAACTTCCTGTTTGGGTCAAAGAGCGATGTGATGTAAGAATATTGTGTATGCATTTGTATATGTATAAATGTACAAAATTAATTGTGGCTTATTAGCTTTAGGAAACTATATATATATATCAATATTTTTTATGATATGTTATATAGTCACATATATGGCAACGTGCAGCAGTTTTCTATGCTTTTATTTTATCCTCCTCAATCCACCCCCAACATGGGGAGAATACACTACTGTGGATGGGCTCTGATAGTTGCTATAAATGAAAAAATTTAGAACTGATACACCAATTCCCCTGATGCTAATTCTAGTCCATTACTTTTTTTATTTGAAAAAGCATAGTTACTAGTCATATTGATGTCTTTGTTTTATTGGGAATAGGGTTGCTGTTGTCATTATTTTTACTTATTTTAGAAATATTAATACAATCACATAGTATACAGTTGGAAATGTACATAAAAATATGCAGATAAAAGTCTCCTAACATACCCATCTCCTATGAAACCTGTGTATCTTCAGAGATGTTCTACAGGTATGCAAGCATGTATAGATATTTCTTACCTTTTTAATACACACATATAGGCAAACAAATGAACTATTCTGCATCTTGCTTTTTTCATTTAACATATCTTCATTATCTTTTTTTTTTTTTTTTTTTTTTGCCAACAGAAGACATGTGTTCTTGTTTAAATTGTTCTTCAGTGCTCTTTGGTTTTTCTCTCCATCATCCTTTCAGATCAACACATTAAGAACTTCTTAAATTATTTTTTAAGTTGCACAATATTACTTTGTATGGGGGTATCATGATTTCCTTAACTCATTTCCACTAATGCACATTTAGATTGTAGCTAATCACTGCCATTAAAAACAGTGTTGCAGTAAATAATTTTGTAAGCTGGACAGTTTGCACGTTTGAGTACGTGTGTAAGAAATTTCTAGAAGTAAGGTAGCGGAATCAAAACATATGAACACTTGTTGTTTCAGAAATAATGCCAAATTATCTGCTAGAGAATTTATATCAATATACACTCCAATTGGTAATTAAAAGAGTGGCTTTTCCAAACACTCTTATAAAAATTATTTATCAATCTTGCTGATCTATTCAAATTTAATTAACAAAAAATAGTATCTTGGTCTAATTAATAGCATTTTCTATCAGCTTTGATTTATCTGGATACTTTACATTTTAACATATTTTGGGTTCATTGTTGTCATTTTCTGGATATTTTGTATTTTTTAATATTTATCATTTACTCTTTAACATAGGACTTATTTTAAGATGTTAATATTGTTATTATTTAATTACCATTGGCAGAGTCAATTGATTTTATAGCTTTTATATTGATTCTAGTTTTGCTGCATTGTGATCAGATAATATAATCTGAATTATTTCCATATTTAAGAACATATTCATGCTATCTTTTTGACATTTATTTAGAATATTCTATGGATCATCTGAAAAATATTTGTTCACAGTTATCAGGCTATAGAGATTAAAATAGATCCATTACACCCACTTTTAAAATTATATTACTTAAGTCAACTGTACATATTTTAATGTTTTGGTCCATTTGATATTTCATGGAATGAAAGAGGGGAATTACAGTCTACTATTTAATTTGTTTCTTTATATTTCTCATACTTCCTTTTTTTTTTTTTTAATACATCTTACTGTTATAAGAATTAGGGCTACAGCAATGTGGGACGAACTGGGAAAGTAAAAGTCTAAAAGTAGGTGTGAGAGTTTTCCCACTAATTAGCCCTCCGGAAATACCAGTGCACTAGAGAGTGTGAATTGTCAGACATCTCTGAGAAGCCAGCACATTCAGCCCCTAAAGAGGGACTGTGAAATGAGAGCTCTTGGAGAATTGGAGCAAGTACCCTTGTGTGGTAAGTGCCTCTTTGGATCCAGAACCAGCCTCTGATGGTGGGCTTGGGGCCACTGAGAGTTAGCAGGGCCAGTGGTGAGGAGGAAAACCTGGATCTGGAGTGGAGGACAGTGAGGAACCCATAACACCTGTCTGTCTTTATACCTGACCATGAAGACCTTCCTGAAGAGTCCATTTCACTTTCCAAATCTGACTCAAGTGACCCTTTTGTGGTCACTCAGTGCCATATGGAAAAGGAAAATCTGGGTAGATAAAGGTAAAAGGGGTCAAAGATATGGTGACAGAAGGAGATTTAACTTTAGGTGGAGAACATATAATGCAATATGTGATGTATTATTGAATTGTACACTTGAAACTTATATGATTTTATTAACCGATGTCACCCTAGTAATTTAAAAAAATCAAATAAAAGGTATATCTGGAAAATATGTTTCCTGCTTAACAAAGTTGACTCAATACAATCTAACTCACCTTTGCTCATGATCCATTTCCCACTCTAAATTATTATAGGCCTCTCATATACAGTATGGATCTGGGGTTTGCTTTCCTCCAATCTTGGAACATATTTTTCTTTTAATAGTTGAGTTTAGCTATATAGATTTTATTCTATAGTAGAAATGTCTTCTCTTAATTCTTCAAATATTTTCTTAATTCTTCAAATATTTTTTGTTTCTTGTGGCTTTATAAAAATATGTCTCCAAGTAGTCTGTATTTTCTTGGCTTTGTTTTAGTGTTGTATATCTCTGTGTGTGGGGTATCTATTTCGTACAGTTTGAAAGACTAATATATTTATTTTAGTGGTTAACTTTAGAGCTATAACTTTATATTATATCTTTAGTTTTTTCTTTCATTAAGAAAGACTTATTATGACCTGGTTATGAACAATAATTAAATTAATCTTTTCTCTAACTTGCACTTACCTATCACCACCTGTTCTCAATGTATTATGTCCTCAGTGTTTACCTTTGTAACATTAAATATATTTGTGCATCTATTACTTTAAATATTAGTGTTTAACAATCATGTGTGAAAGAAGAGAAACTCAGAAGATGACTTCCTCCCACTTTTTAATTTCTTTGCACTCCCACTCTTTCTCCTATACGCTATCTTCCTATTTTTAACAGATAGCATACTTTGCATTTCTGTTGCTCCTTATGCCTTTGCGTCATTTTTCAGAGAAGGTGAAAATGACCACTTTGTCATATGCACTTTAGAACTATATGAATCATTTTTAATATGTTCAAACTAAATGATACCCAACTTTAATTCTTTAGATAATATTAAAAACAGTTTATTCACCACATAGCATGCACTCGTAATCACACAGCAGTTGGTGGAAACCCTGCAGTGTTGAACCACCTTTTCAGTACAGATATAATAGCAATTCCCTTAATACATTTCAGAAATCAAAAAGTAATCTGCAAATATCTTTTCCAAGTTGAGGTCATAATGCTCAAGCAAGTTCTTTACAGATTTCCTTAGTTTCTCTCTTAAGCCTGTATCCTCTTTACATACCCACAATTCTAGCAAATTAGATTATTACCAAGCCACCATCACATCAAAAGATCAAAATCAGAAATTCCTAGAAAAGTATTATGTAATAGCTTACATCCTGGCAGCAAGCAAGGAGATCCCAGAAAACATAGCAATATAAGGTGATCAGGGCAAGCTTCATGAGTATGTAACCGGTGCATTCACACAAGGCCCATTTTCAGAAGGGTCCTTATTTGGGTGCTGTTGAAACTTTTAGTTTTATCTTTGAATTTGTACTTTGTAAGTGATACTCAGTGGGACAGAAGCATGTGCATGGGGCTCAGAGCCTCAGCTCACTGATAGATTTTGGACTACCAGCTTCCCCACCTACAGATACCCCAGGCCCTTCTGGCATAAGGACAGCTGCCACTTTCCACTCATGGCAGGCACCTAGGCACACACATGGAGAGAGCTGGGGATAAATACACTTCAGAGCAACAAGAGGCAGACATAGCAGAGTTGTTTCTGCTCTAGGTGGGCAACATCAGGACACATCAGACTCAGTGGAGGCAAACCACTGGCCTACTCCCAATTCAGATACCACACATGTCATAGAACAGAGTTGAAATCCCTTAAGAGTTTCCCATTCTTCGTGTGTTGGTGTGCAGGTCCATGGGAAGAGGGGGCTGACTTTCCCTCTAAGGCTTTGGCCTGGTGCATCTGTGGGGAGGGGTGAACTGACAGCTGGTGAGCCACAAGGTCTCCTTGCTGAGTCACAGGGAAGGCCCATGGGTACTTGTGAGAGTCTGCGCTCACTTGGCAAGTATCTCCCTTCCTGACAGCATAACATTAAATATAATACACCGTAGCAGGTCAAAGACACCAGGAAGAAAAATATTTTAGCACTTTTAATGCCACTTCTTTTTTCTTTTTTTTAAAGAAGGGATCAAGATTTTATTTTTCACTGGGCTCGTCAAATCATGTCAGCCCTGCAAGTAATTTAGGTACAAGCCAAACAACCTTACTAATGGCTCTAACTTTTAGTGTATAATTGCCTAAAATTATAATAAGTGCTCAAAGTATTATTTCAGGTTATACCCAGTAAACTGGACACATGGAGAGCACAGAAATCAACTTCTTCTTTTTTTTTTTTGTCATTTACTTGCTTCGATCAGTCCAATCAGAATTCTCCCAGTTTTGATTGCTTTGCAGTCAGCTCCATGAAAAAATCTGTATTCCTATGTGTGCCATCTTCTCATTAAATCTGCTATACATGTGCACAGATTACCTTCTTTGTAATAAGCACAAGGCTTCCTATTTAGGATGGAAGAATATATACAAAGATAAGTTATACACTGTATAGAGACTTCACTTTTAAATCTATCTCTGCACTCTTACAATTAATATGTTAATATGTATATATTCACACTATGTTTGACCCTGAAAGGGGAGGTAGTTAGGACAATCAAGAACTTAATTGTCTTTCAAGAACTTAGAATCAACTTGACAGGCAAGGAGATATGCACATTAAAGAAACACAAACAAATAATAATGATGATAATCATTATGCTGCCAAATGCCATCAAAGAACTTTAGGAAAAGAGAAAACTCTGTTTATTGAATTCCTGGGCTTTTGGTATCCTCATTTTACAGACAATGAAACTGAGCCTTGGAGAGCTTAGATTGTTCCCCATGGTCACACAACTCGTTGACATTCAAAGGCAGATCTCTATGACCCCAAAGCAGTCTACTTTAAGAGTACACTCCCAAGGACAACTGTCTCTATTTATTCAGTATATTTACCATTCAAAAAACTTGCACATCTATTACTGTATTTGATCTTTACAAAGGCCCTTGATAGCTCACCACCAGAAAGGGGAGTTGAGGACACAGAGCGGGTAAAGAGCCCAAGTTCATTATCCATTCACAACTGTGGCTCCTCTGATCTCCCGTGATCTCTGTCTGGTAAATGAATGGATGGAAAAATGACTGTATAATCAAAGTGTGATTTGTCCAGGGTGGTACTGTATGAATAATTTATGTAGCATAAATACTGCTGGATGAAGCACTTAACTAAACCCTTGATCAGATGCCTGCTATTATCTGGCTGGCAGACATTCAAAAATATGAAATGAAATTTGGGCAAATTCCATGCACACTTATTTGGGGAAGGCCACAGAGAGCATAGGAAGAACACAACAAAGAATACAAAATTGAGAGTTTGTGATATATTTGGATTTCTGAGACTGCTGGAAGCCATTATGAAAACAGGCTAAAGTGTAGCTCTGTATCTTAGAGTGAGATCATATATAGTGACTGTGATTACAGATAAACTGGAATTTCCTTTCTGGCCGTGATGTACGGGTTGAGTGTTTAATACAGTTTCAGCCTATAGGGACTCAGTCTGACATTGTTAATGAGCTCAGTGTCACTTGTACACTGATAAATATGAGTCTGCTACAGTGTATATTTGCCAATTGATGGAACATAAGATTATTGATATCTCCTAGAATGTCGAACCATTGTATCTTCACCTCAGGCTCTGAGGTGAGTGATGACGATAACTGGAAACAGCTCTCATGAAGAAACTTCAAGATGACTGAAGCAAAACTAGAAAGGTAACCCCAATAAGAGACTGAGCATTGAAAACTGGAGGCCCTGCACAGATGATACATTGGGGTGTCATAAAAATTTCTATAACATCATGTTGTCTTCTTTCCAGCTATTCTTCACATTTATCATAGAGTGGGTATGCCTTCCACATAACAACTTTCATTTCTGACTTCACAGTTTTTCCAAACCCAAAACCCTGAATCACTAGACCATGTCTGTTCACGGTATTCATCACTCCATAGTTCAGTACACTCACTTCTATGGTGCTGGTCAGGTTCTTCCCACCTCTGTTCTGTCCCCAGAGACATCTCTGATGAGTAATAATACCTGCAATGGTTTATCCCTTAGTGGATATCATAGCCCTCCCTTTGGAAGTTTGCTGGAATCTTGTGATGCTCTGAATATAATGATGGTATTTAATGTGCCTTACCAAGAAAATTTAAACTTCTTGAAGCCTAAATGAGAACATTTCTCTTCTATTCAGGTTTTTGTACATAAACTTGGCTTGCCCTGTTGTTAAGCTAAAGAAACAAACCAGTCATATCACTGGCCGGAGTCTTTAATTTCTTCAAGTGTTACTTTCCAGGTTACTCATCTTGGTTTGCCATTTCTTCCAATTATTTTCTCTAGTTCTCAAATACTCTGATTTCCTACTCTAATTCCTAATATCTGCCTTAGATTTTCCTCAAGTTGACTGCTTGGACACAGATTTCCAGCTTGAACCCAGCACTCTGTCTCAAACATAAAACATTATTCTCTCTCTGACCAGAAGCCTCAAAATTTTATCTGAGAGGTGTTCTGACTACATGCCTTGCTCCAAGGACCCATGTCACCTGAGCCAGTTTGTCAGAGCCTTCTTAGACAGGAGTCTCTTATTTACCTTCCCATTTATCCAGCACAGTGAGATGTTGTCCTCCTTCCACATAACAACTGAGCTTATTTGCTGAAACTTTTTTTCTTTTTGAGTTTTGATTAAATTTGCACTCCTAAAGATAAATTCACCAAATAAAAATGCTTACCTTAATGATGCATTACAAAATGGTTGGCTGTATAGGTACCATTTATGTAAAAACAAAACAAAACAAAACAAAAAACGTTGCTTGCATCCAGAAGCCCATGACTAGGCCACCACAACTACCTTTTTTCTTCCCTCAAAAGATAATTTCCCACATGGTTGCAGTAACCATTTTCCTACTTTTTTAAATAGTTTACCTCTAACTACCTAACTGCCATGTGTTTCTGTCTCTACAAATAGAATTATTATCTTGTGTTTTGATTCTCTCGCTCAATATTATATTCCTTTGAGATTCTTTCAAGTTATTATTAGTAACTATAGTTATTAACTTTTATTAGTAATTTGGGAACTACAAACTAAATAACAGTAAGATTCTACACACAACTGACAGAATGGTTAAAATTTTAAAAATGTGAAAATATCAAGACCTATAATATCAACTGTTAGCAAGGAGCTGATATACTGCTGGTGGAAATGTAAATACAAACAGATACTTTGGAAAACAATTTGCTACTATCTACTAAATTTTAAGATGCACATACCCATGTCCTGTGACTCAGCACTTCCACTCCTGGATATAGATCCCCCAGGAAAGCATGAACAATTTATACCATGATTCATGTATAGGAATGATCATAGAAGCATTATTTACAGCATCTAAAACTAGCAACACTCTAAATGAGTATCAAGAATAAAGGGACAAATTATTACATTTATACAATGAGTTATAATGTGTGAGAAATCTTTGTGTTTTAAAGATTTTTATGCACTTTTCTGTACATGTGTTATATTTCTCATTCTAAATGGAAAGATTAAAAATAGCTTTATTTAACAAATTTAAATACAATGAGTACTCTGTACCTCCATGCTGGGTAAATGAAATATTAGGTTGTTTCAAAGTTTTTGCCCATTTTTCTATTGGATTATAGAATATTTTATTTGTAAAAATTCTTTATATATTCTGGATTACAGCCCTTGATTTATTACGTGTTATATCTCCTCCCATTCTATTGTTAGTTCACTCTCTTAACTTTAAATGGAAGGTCTTAATTTAAATGATCTAATCGAGCAATATTTTTCTTTATAGCATCTTGTATATTTTTTAGTAAATCATAAGATATTCTATCATCTAGAAGCATTATTGTTTTACCTATCATGTTTATATCTATAATCCTTTTGAAATTTATTTTTGTATATGGTGTGGAGAAAAGTCACATTTTATATTTTTCTTCAGTCGTTCCAACACTATTGAAAAGGTCACCATATCACTGCTTTACAATGTCACCTTGATATAAAACAAGTGTCCATATATATGCATCTATTTCTAGGTTTCTGATTATTTTCCATTGGTCTTTTTGTCTACTCTGAGACAATATCACATGGCCCTAATTATTGTAGTTATAATAATTCTTGATAGATGAGAGAACAAGTTCCTCCACCTTATTCTTAACTTTTCTTTTGTTTTAAATTTCCATGTGCATTTTAAATCACCTTGTTAGTTTCAACAAAATACATTGGGATATTGATTAGGATTATATTGAATTAATAGATCAGTTTCAAAGTCACTGACATTTTTACAACCTTAAGTCATGAGTCAATGAACCTGGTTTCTCTCTCTCTCTCTCTCTCTCTCTCCATTTATTTCTTATTGTATATTTTTATCAATACTATTTTAAAATTTTCTGCATAGCAGATTGTGCTTCTTTTGTTAGATTAATTCTTAGATATATATTGTTAAAGCTACAATGAATTGTATCTAATTTTTAAATGTAATCTTCTAATGTTTGTTGCCAGTATACAGAAGTAAATTTAAGTTAGGAAGTTGACCTTGAATCCATGAGCCTTGCTAATCTTATTATTTTTAGTAATTTATCTATAATTCTTTCATAGTTTCTCTATATATAATTATACCATTCATGATTAATGACAGTTATATATTTTCCTCTCTAATCCTAATGTTTCAATCATTCTTTTGCCTTACTACATTGAATAGGTCTTTCAGTACAATGTTCAGTCAAAGTGATCTTGTTCATTCCTGATCTCAAAATAATATTTTAAAATTCCATCAATAAACGTATCTGTTTAGATTTGTTTGTAGATTCCTTTTATTAAGTAAATAATTTTCTTTAATATATGAAGTATTCTCTGTCTGTCTGTCTCTGTGTGTATATAATTTTCAAATTCTTTTACTTCATCCAAGACAATACTATTTTTATTTTATTAATAGAATTTATCACACTGATTAATTTTCAAATGTTCAACCAATCTTGCATTTTAAACTCAAATTGTTCATGAGAAATATATATTTATATAATAGAATAAAATATATTATGATAATAGTATCTAATTATCATGGTATTATTATGTCATGATACGTAAAATCATAAATTCTATATATCTTTTTATGTATTGCTAGATTTAGTTTATTATTATATAATGCAATTTTTTTCTATTTTATTAGATTCAGTTCTTTATATATTTTAATGTTTTATTGAAGCATGACAAATATAAAGAAAATGCAAAAATCATATATGTACAGCTCACCAAGTAGGCAATTCCTTATAGCTAAATTTGCTAATAATGTGTTTCAGATTTATTAGATCCATGAACATAGAGCAGTTTCTTGAACCATGGACCCATTAAGAGCTATATAACTTTCAGAAATCATCACATTTAGTAATCTGAAACTTAAAGCCAGACGTTGGGAGTAAGATCTTTGGCCTAAAGATTATTGATATCTAGCTAAGAGCTAGAAAACAGAATAGAGTGAGGTACTGGCAGAATCACTAGTAATTTTTAAAGTAGGAAAAAATTAAAAACTCTGAAGTTAGTCAGTCCTGGGCTTAACACAACCCTGCTATTATTTAGTAACTGTATCATCTTGGGCATTTTATTTATCTTCTCTAAAACTCAGCTTCTTCATCTGTAAAACCAAGAGTTATTATATGAGGAAGGTCTGAAGAGACTAAAATCTGTCTGTAAAGCACAGTGCTTGGCTCAATAAATGTTATTTTTTCCTTTCTATATCTGACCTCAACACGAACCAAAACAACAATAAAGAAAAAAAATGATTAAATAATTTAAATGGCCAGTTTTTGTTTGTTTTTTAGGTGTAAAGAATGAACTAAAAAGAAGAAAAGTGTGTCAAGTTACTTTTTAAAACTTTTTAACAAATTTTATTAGTTTTAAGTATATAGTACATTGGTTAGACATTCATATAGTTTATAAAACAATCCCCCCAATTACTCTATCTTCTCTCTGGCTCTACACCTAGCTATTACATTACTGATGACTGCATTCCCTATGCTGTGCTCCCCATCCTTGTGACCATCTATCAACTACTAATTTGTACTTCTTTAACCTTTCACCCCATTCTCGCAGCCCCCCAACCACCCAATCCCCTCTGTCACCAAATTGTCTTCTATATTTGCGAGTCAGTTTTTGATTTGTTTGTTCTTTTAGTTCCTCATATTCTGCATATAAGTGAATCATATGGTATTTATCTTTCTCTGACTTTTGAGGGAAAGTCCAGATCATATCTTAGCTCGGATTGTGGGTCCTCCCTCTGCATTTAGGGATGAAGCCAGCACCAGTGTTTAAACTAGAAATTGTGGGACAAGAGACACCACCTAAAAGGGTGTGAGACCTACTACCTGAGTTTCCACAGCAGGAGCAGATGAATTGTTACTTTTCCTTGGGTATAAAGAAAGATAGTAAGTACAATTCTGCTCAATTATTGACACAAAAGAATCAAAGAGAAAGGAAGGGAGACAGAAACTGTGCTAGTAGCTGGAAAATAGTCCCTGAGGTGAACTCTGTTATTTCACTTTATTTTGGTGGTTTGACACTGGCTCCATATCTGTGCAGACACTTTGAATTATCTCATGGTTATTGAGCCCTTCCTAGAGGATGAACTGTTCCTTTCTTACATAAATTTAAATGTAGCCCAGAATTTCTAGACATTTTGAGATATTTCTATTAAGAATTTTGTATTTGTTACTAACTATCAAGTATCAGAGTTTCTGTTAAAATCATCTTAAATAAATTTGATATCCTTTATGATCAAAGAGTATGTGATACTCTTACTAACTTGCTTCAGCCTGTATTTCAAAGTGGCATAATCACATTGGTCCTTATTCCAATACAGCTTATGACAATTGAACTAGAATCTAGGGTTAAATAAGGCAAACCAGAACTTGTAAGAAAATGAAATGTGGTTACATAGCTTTTTAACATGTTTTTTTCAGTGTTTTTGTTTTATTGTCCTTAAAAGATGAAGAGTCCTTGAATCACTTTCTCCCTTATCTCCTTCTCCAAATAAGGCACTACAGGCTAATAGTGTCAACATAATTCTCAAAGTGTTAGTTTAGGCTTTTCTTAATTTCTTTTGATTTTCTTTGGTTTTTGGAGGATGCAAACCACATCTAGTATTTTAGTCTCCCTAGGGCAGAAATTCGAGGCCCACTCCAGCCACCTTATTTAAAACTTTACCTCTCCTCAAAACTTTCTCATTTCACTTTCTCAGTTGCCATTTATCACTATTTAATATACACATATTTTATATAATTTACTTGTCTCTTGTTTATCTCCCTTACCAGAGCATAAACTCCATGGAGGACAAGATTTGATTATATGTATCTCCAGTGCCTAGAACATTGCTTGGCACATTGCATGCACTCAATAACTTTTTTGTCAAAATAATAATCTCAACTTATAACAAAATTCATTGACTTCTAAATTGTTCAGGCTAGTTTGGGGTGAGGGGTTAGGCTGAAGGATGAAGAAAAGGAATATTTAAACAGTCTATAATGAATTATACTAATTCAGTGAATACTTAACACAACATGTCTTTTAATCAATGATACTCTCATATTAAAAGAACTTGTTCTGGATAAGTGAAGTTCCATCTGTAATACCTATGCCTTCACAAACTCTTACTGAGTCTCTTGTTTGGCACTCAGGCATGAAACTGATTAAATCACTTAAAAGAATGGTATGTAAATGCCAATTTTGAGGTGCCATCAAGGGCGACTAAATCAGAAACTCTGAGCATGGCACCCAGAGATATTAATTTTAACAAGCTCTCTAAGCATTCTAATATATGGTCAAGTTTGAGAACCATTGGGCTAAGTCTTAAAAACAAACAAAATACCATACTGTTTTAACTTAAAATCATTCTTTTTCAGTCCTTAGATAAGATGAAAAAATGCAGCAATTTAAAATCTCTCTCTCTCTCTCTCTCTCTCTGTGTGTGTGTGTGTATTGTGTGTGTGTGTGTGTAAAATGTGTGTATATGGTATGCGTATATGTGTATGTATATTATGTATGCACATATTCACACAAGCATTTACAAGCCAAATGTATGTTCTTCAATGTTTTGATTAAAGGCAACGATATCTGTCCCAGATTGTCATTTGTGTAAGCTACATGTCTTGAATTCAACTTAGAGAAGATGACAAGTCATTCTCAGTCCTGTCGCTTCTAGAGGATGCCTCTGTCACTGGGCTGATGGAAAGTATAATACAGAGGGTTCAACAATCATGAACCTTGTTTCCTAGCAAGGAAGTGACATGACAGTAAGCCAATTCACTTTGTAAGCCATCATAACCCAATCTCCTCGTGGGAATTCTGTACCTTAGAGAGAACATGGAAAGAGTGTTTTGGAGTAGAATAAGGGTAGTAGAAGGTCAAGGGAAAATAGGTCTGAAAGCAGATCATGCTTCTTAATCCAAGCTACCTACTTCTGACTTGTGGAGACCTAGTTTATGATATATAGGGAGATAAGAGAAATAAGAATTAACATTTGTTAAATGCCTACTATGCACTGGGTATTTGCATGCATTGTCTCATTTAATCTTCATAATTACTCACCATTTGAAATTATATCTCTATTTTAGAGAATAAAACTAAGGTTCAGAGAGGCCATGTTATTTGTCTAGTAAATGGGGTCAAAAAGTTAGGGACAGATTTAACTGGCATCAAATACTCTTTCATGCATATAATGCTTCCTAGGACCTAGAAGAATGAAAAAATATCAGATTCACTTCCATCTTATCAGTGGATATTGTCTGGTCACACTGGTTTTCTTTCTATTTGTGGAATAGTTCAAGCTCTTTAAGGTCTTTGCATTTATTATTCCTTCTGCTCCCAGATTTTTGTGAGGCTGGCTTTTATGCCATTTCTGTCTCTGCTCTCCGATATCCATCCAGAGAGTTTCCTGACCACCTACAGCAAAGCAATTTCCTCAGGCATACTCATGATATCACCCTGCTGCATTGTTCTTTTGGAACTTATTAACTGAAATGTCTGCTCATTGCTTATGCTTTTGATGACTCCTGTATTGTCCCTGTTTTCTCATTAGAATGGATGTTCCTTGAGAGCAGGGAATCTCTGTCTCACCCATTGTCGTATGCCTGATCCTTAGAGCAATCCATGGCACATAGTAAGCACTCAGTATATATTACATATTTTGATAAAATGGAATGAATGAATCCTGTTAACAACAGAAAAAAAAAACCCACTTAATTTTTAAGAGCTTTTTATCATTTTGAAATTCAATGACTGATATGACAAAAGATTACCAGTCAAATTCTACATGGGTGGTGCCATGCTAGGGGCAAGAATAATTTAAGAAAGACCATAATATAACGTTGTACTTAATAACATAAAAATCTCAAAGTGTATGAGCAAAAAGTACAGTGAACAGAAAGGAAGAGAAGAAACCACTCATGGGGGGTTTCATCAGGGAATAATTAATTCATTCATTAACCAACAATTTCTGAATACTTCAGTGTTAGACACTATAAGGCAATGGTTCTCAAACTTGGAAATACCTGAGTGGCTTAGTGGCTTATAACTGAGGTTCACCCCATAGTTTCTTATTTAATTATTCTGTGGAATGACCTGATTTGGGGGATATTGAAAGACACTTTCACTTTACTATGCAGCCATGTTTGAGAACTGCTTCTCTGGAGATAGAGCACCAGCCTTTGTGGATGTCAGAATCCAATGAAAGTGACAGATACAGCAATTATGGTAGAAGGCAAGGAGTGAGTCTAATAATAATAGTGACTAAGGATGCTATGGGACCATGGAGTAGATGTTGCTTAACCAAGCTGCACATTACCTTCCAGAGCCTAAACAGAACTATATAGAACAAAGAAGCAATGAGGGAGAAAGGATATTTAAGGAAGAAACAGAGGAAACATCAAATGGAAAGAAACAAAGGTAAACTAGAGAATACTGGTTTGGCATCCTTGGAGCATGAAAAAGCAAAAGGTGAGGGGAAGGAAAAAAGCTAGGTCTGGACAGGTATCTTTGAAGAACATGATACATACACTGTATCTTAAAAGATCATGGAACATGAATAGACTTAGAGAAAAGAGATTAGACTTAGGAACAAATAAAGTTATATAGAGTTTAAGAGTTATCTATTTTAACCAGGTAATTTTACAGGTGAGAAAACTAAGGTGCAGAACAGTTACTCAACTTGCCCCAAACCAACAACCAAATCTTGTCAGGGGCAGAGCCCAGACTGTGATATAGGCCTAGTACTTCCAGCCAAGTTTCAACCACTGCAAGTGCCCTCAGGAGAAATGATATTAATAAAAGCAAAATGAGCATTGTATGTTTGAAAGAGTCAAAATGCAGGTTTGGCATGAAAGAAGACACCAACTAGATGGAGATAAATATGCTATTTATCTTGTTATATAGCCATAGAGATGTCTGGGTCATGCAATCCCTCATACTTTAGTCTTGTTTTCAAAGAGGTTCTTCTTTTTAAGATATGTGTATGTGGAGATCTGTGTGTTGAATCTATTCACTGGGTCTTTGGTGTGGTATAAGAGGGTAGATTTTGGAGTTAAAAGACAAAAGAATTAATCATAGTGTCATAATGTATTTGAGTTATCCAGGCCATCCAGTGTGTTTCTAGCCTTGGATACTGGCAGCACTTCTTTATCTTGAAATGATGGAAGCTTTTGGTATTAGTGATAGACACATACACACACACACACACACACACACAGAGTCATGTACACACATTGATGGTCTTTGTTTGAGTTAAAACAATTAAAGCCATTTACAAGTCTCCTGTGATAGTCTTAACTCGGTCTGCATAAGGCATAGACAAACCGTTTAAAGCAGGGGTCCCCAACTCCTGGGCTGTGGACTGGTACTGGTCCGTGGCCTGTTAGGAACTGCTCCGCACAGCAGGAGGTGAGCAGTAGGCAAGCAAGCAAAACTTCATCTGTATTTGCAGCCGCTCCCCAGAGCTAGTATCACTGTCTCAGCTCCACCTCATATCATCAGGCATTAGATTCTCATAGGAGCTCCAGTTCCTGGTACCAAAAAGGTTGGGGACTGCTGATAAAGTATGTTTCGTCAATATAAACCAAGATGAAAAAGCACAACACTTCCTCTCCAGCTGTTCTTCTAGCACTTGTTTTTACATTTCCCTTCCTTGCTTTCCATACTTATTTTTATCTCTGAAATATTCAGAGCCTTTCTCCTTTCTCTGTATTTTGGTTCCATTGAAGTCTGCACAGTCAATACAATCACTGCTTATGTCTGGCATCCAGGACTTTTATTATCATTGAGGAGAGATGCTAAACTGAAAGCACATGCTTTTGTGATCAAGTGCTAAATTAGGTTTTAAAAGAGTCTACAGTTGGGAAAATGTTGTAGTGTTTTGAGTCAAGAGACACACCAGAAGAAATGAGCTAAGGACTTCATTGCTCCGAGCCTGCCCTGAATTAGCCAACGCACCCAACTTCTATAACCCACATCCAGACCTGATTTTACTACGGTGACCCTTGTTGATCTTTTCCTTACAGGAACATCAGCCGAGTTTTATAGTATGTACCAAACAGATTAGCACTTCACTCTAATTAAATGAGGGTAAATAAAATCACTTTTGTAGAAAAGCCTGCTGTGAACTGTATGAGACAGATGAATAGTACTGTTACCTCCATTAATTAGATTAATTGGCTTTTGTATGTTCATTGTTCCTCCTCAACTCTTTTATAAGCTTTCTACTGGAGATTCCATATCAGCTAATACATGATTGGAAGAGAGGACATGCTAAATAGCTGTGGACTTATTAAAGGTGAAATTATTTGTTGGGCATGATTAGTGGCTTGCTATACACAGTGATCTCATTTCTTCCTGCTGCCATTTTCTCCTTGAAAATTCTCACTTATTTCTTTAAAGGGAACAATGCCGGAACTCTATCCAGCTATATTTAGACAGCCAGAAATGAAATAACTGTAATATGATTGATAACCTTAAGTCCAGGAAAATGATATTACTAATTAAATCGTGAAACAGTAGGCAGGCTGTCAAGCACAGATATATTTAAAGTCGTAACAACTCTTGCTTATTTTTAAAAAGTGTTTGCATATTGAATGATTCTGGTAAAATTGTTTCTATTTGTCAGACCACGTATAAAGTGTTCATCTCCATGGTTTCTGCAAGCATAGCAGGCAATTTCAAAGAAATCCAGGCCCCAGAAAGCAATTTCTCTTTCGTCTCACGTGCTCCTTTTCTCTGTAGTCTTTCATTCAATTTTGGAATTAGCAAATTCAAAACTTTACAACTTCTAGAAGCTAAAGGATATGGTAAGATAAAGTAGCAGGAAAAGAAACAATGACGTATAATTTATACGTAATTTGACGTATAATAAATGCCTATTTTGTGCCAGGTTTATGGCACAAAATGGGTTTCTAACTTTACCAGTCCCATTTTACAGCTGGGAAAACAAAACACAGATATGTGAGGGGGTGGGGAAAGAATCTTACATTACGTGGCCCAACTAACAAGGGAAGATCATGTGAATAGAGGGCTCTCTGACCCCAATGTCCATGCTTCCTCTATGAGGCCAATTTTACTTACCCTGAGGTATCCTTCTCCTCTCCATGCTGCCTACCTTTACATATATTAATAATTTATGTGTGATGCTAAGAAAGACTAAGGAAAAATTCCCTCACATTAAGGGGAAGAAGAAGGTGAGAGTCTTCTCCAGAGGTGGTCAAATTCATGAGTTAAATACTTGAAGGGATGAATCTCTGAAGCCAATGAAGAGTGAAGAGAACCCCATAGGCTTTAGGGTCCAACAGATCTCTGTCCCATTGGCGAGTCAGACAGAGAAGTGCATGGCAATGAACAGATTATTCTTCACTCTAGGTATCCTCACACCTTTCTCTAAAATTGGGTAATGATATTCGCTTTAATAGTATTGAAGAAGATTTGATGGGGATAATGCTAAGACATCTATAAGAAGACAAAGGGAAGGGAATGGTGAGAGTAGGACTTCCTAACATTTCTAAAATTATATTCATGTGAGTGTTTGCTTATTCTCTGTTTAAAGATGGCCTTAAATATTGCATAGTGTACACATTTTGGCAAACATAATAAGCACATCCTGCTGCAGTACAAGGCATTGGATTGAGCATAATAAAATTGTGGTTTAAGATGAAAGGCCTGAAAATCATGTCAAATAGGATAAGGAAACCTTAATTGAAACTCCAAAATAATTGCTTTAAAATCTCTTTATCTGGATTTGTTATTTTCTTATCTGATCATGGAGGGATGGACGGATGCCCCCAGCTGACCTATCTTACATTCTAACAAGCTTTTTTTTTTTCGTTGTCTCAAATGAATAAACTGATATATTTCCTAATCCTGAGACTACTACACAATCACAGTAAATTACATGTACAGGAGTAGAGAAAAGTCTTTTGACGTTAAAATCTAGTCTGGGACCTAATCTTCATTTCTTATGGATTGTCAGCTTGCCAAATTCAAGGCTACAATCAACCGTTGTAATTAGACTTTGGAACATTTTTCTCTTTTTCTGTGATGAAGATTTGCCACTAAAGTTATAAATTGCAAGTGTATTTCAGGGTTGCATCTTATCTTTCATTTTCTCTTAATCTCTAAAAAAATTTCCTTTGTTTTCAGTGTTGAATTTGGGTTGCTCTGAAGTGAGTGAACAATAGAGGGAACAAGAAGAAATTACAGACTTTTCTGTCTTTAGGCAGCCAGTGTCATTCCCAAGCTTGAAACTGCTTTGTTCTGAGCCTCAACTCCTACAGTTCTACTGTTCTGTCTTTCACTCAGCTACCCGTCCCTTCTTTTCATCCAAGCTGAATCTTTCCTATGAAATGTCTGCCCTTTGGGCTATCCACAGATCAACCATATAACTTTTGATACTGAAAAGAATATAATTAATATTCATGCTTGAAAATGATGAATAAACTGAGACCCATCTGGGTTATCCAAGACATTTGGTCACCTCTCATATGCAAACCTACACTCCAGTATCCTCTAAGCTTCTCCAACACTAATTGTGAGCCCTAGAACCTTTTTTTGATATGGATTCTTTTATTTTTGTATTGTTCTGTTTTCACCATATTTTGAATATATGCTTTATCTCACCAACTAGGTTTCTAACTTCAATACAGAGATTCTCTTCCTTTAGTGCCTATGCAATGTGCTATGCAATGGCCAAAGTAGATACTCAAACAATGAATGAAAACAGGACATCAATTAAAACTATTTGGATAGTTTTCTTTTTATAAATGAAAAAGAAGAAAAGTGATATTATTTATAATAGTAGCAATCCCCAGGATTATAACATTTCAAAGAATATTTCTATAAACATTAGTAAGTAGCAGCAGCTTCTTTTAAAGTTTGATTTCTTTTAAAAAACTCAATAAAGTAGAGTACTACAGTGAACTTGCTTTCCACTAATATGAGTGGCTGTGTTTTCATGAAAGAAGCATTGGCCTAATAACATTGTCTGTCTTGGGTTATAGTTCTGATCCTGATAGGAGAGCTGTTTAATCTTAAATGCATTATTTCAAGTTGATGGGGACCTAGTTCTCTGATCTGTATATTGGATTAATAGGGCAAATTCTTTTGCTCTAACTCAGTCATACTCTGATAATACATTTGATACCACAGCTCCATTAAGATGACATTCTATATGAGGTATTTTATTGTTCATCGTACATAGGGGTGCCATGAAGTTATTCCCAGATAAAATTAAGTTCTCTTAATAGCTTTGTATCAAAAGTATTACTAACTCCACTTGCAGATGGAGAAATGGAGGTGAAGAAGAGTTAAACGAGTTGACCAAGTTAGTAACTGCAGAGTTGGTATTCAAATTCAGGTTCACCTGACCCTGTAATCAGAAATTGAATTGTGTCATTGCTTCAGTAAATCCAATGTGTTCCTGATGGGTAAGAGACTGGGAGGTGACAGACTGGGAACTGATCTTAGGACTCATTTCGCTCTGGTTGTTCCATGCAGATTCAATCCAAATGTGTTTTGGTAGTGAAACTGCAAGACATTGGTTTTATTTCTCCACTGAGGAAAGTGGGCCGTTTCTTTACAGGAATTAAATGAAAGAGTTTTACAGATAAAAAGTCTCACAGTTATAATCATTCCTTTGTTTACATAAGTTTCTTTACAACACACAGTTTAGAAATAAATAAACTCCTTTCCTTATAAGTCCCAATTTTTAGACTGGCAAGGACAAGGACAATGTTTCATTTTAGCTTTCTGTCTTGACACTGCACATCACACATAAGCATGCCAGGGTTGTGTGCAAAGAAAGGATGAAAACCAAGTATTTTGTCCTCCCCAGGTAACACCATCAAAGAGGGATAAGATGAAGCATACTAATAAATATCTACTTAGTCTATTGAATGTGTTCACATTCTGTTGGGAGAAAAGAGATGTCCTGCTCTTTCCTGGCAGGATAAAAGAGAATGTTTAAATGTGCTGCACAGGCAGAGCCATTATGTTTAAAAGAAGCCCATTTTCAGATCACACCTGAGCAGGAAAGATGTCTGAACACAAAAGGAGCATTCAAACCTCTCTCGTGGTTATACACAGAGGAGATGCTGCCACAGAGCTAGGATCTCAGAGAACACAAAAATAGAAAGGTGGAGTTAGAAGACACAGAGCAACAGCAGCACTTCTCAGAGTAGACAAGGACTATCAGTGATCAACAATCAGGACCTGAAGAGGAAAATGTCCTAACTTGGAAGAGGCCACAGACTGAACCTCAAATGTACCCTTGATCAGACTGCATAACGGTTATCTTGTTCCTTAGTGGAAAGGATTGATAGTTTGAGCAAAACTTTGCTTCTCCTCCACATTTTCTGACTCTAAGCTTCCACGACACTGCAGGCAGTGCTTACTGTAGTGAGTGGACTTGGTCATTCTCAACAAATACATCTGTTGACTTCATGAAACTTATAGCTTGCCTTGTTGTCACTAGACATTTGAGTGTGGTAAACTATGCTCAACTCTTAGAGTTAATTATTTCTATGAAATATAGTCTTACTGTGACTTGCATTTATCTGGTCAAATTACATAATGTACTTCTTAATGGATCATCTGACTTTACCATTAGAACAATTCTATGAGGCCAATGGAATCAACTTTAGTAAACTGATTTTATAGATCAGTAGTTTGGTTAATTATTATTATTCCGTGGACTACCCACATATTCAAGCTCTAAGAACATTAAATAATTGTGATAAAATAATAATAATACTAATATAACAACAGTACCAATAAGTAATATTAAATGAGAACTTATTATGTATTGGATACTCAGTTAATAATTATCTCAATTTTTCACCTATAAAATAGAGATATAATTATTGTCCCATCAACTTCGTGGGATTGTTGAAGGGTTAGATGTAGTAACACATGGCAGAGTACTTTGAAATGTTAAATACTATTTAGTAGTAATTGTTCATTTATCATCTTATCAACTGCATAAATAAATTTCTCTCTACAGCTCACTGAACCCCTCACATCTGGCACCCTTGTCTGTTCTACTTTTTTCAGGCACCTCTACTTACATTTCTCTCTTTAATTCCTTAGCTATAATACCAATAACAGCAATAATAATAAGAATAATAATAGTGTACATCTTCCATTGTAAAAGCCTCTCTGGTTTACAAAGCATTTTATGTTTGATATGCAAATACCCTGTGAAGAGGATAAATCAGATATCATAATTAACATTTTTCAGAAGAGGTAGTTAAGATTTAGGAAAACTGACTTTTCTAACTCATCCTAATAGCGAAATTAAATATACATATAGAGTTTTGTTATTTCCCTCATAGTTGCCTCTGCTTCAAGTGAGTGTCCCTCTCCCTTTCAAGCCCAGTTGTCTTGTACCTAAAAAGTACCTGAAAGAGTATACCTTCCTCAAAGCTTCCTACATGACAGCCTGCAGTGCTACTTGTTGCTGCAGGTGATCTGAGTCCTGTACAGTCTCAACGAGGTTTCCTTCAAAGATTATTTTTAGTTCCATTCCTTACAGAGGACCTGGTCACATGATGAGGGTCGAGTGTTTGTACTATTCTATATGAAATGCTCTTCTGCTTATCTCACTGGAGTATTGGAAGAGTCGTCTCAAAAGTCTTCTTTCTTGTGAAGCTCAGATGTCTCCTCTTTTGTAAAGCCAATACCCCTTCATCAAGCACTACTCTCCGCGTGTCCCTTCTGTACCCAGCACTGACTTTAAAAGACACACAGGCAATGCTCTCTTTCTCCCATAGAGTCACAGTTCTGTCCCCACTGGGCAGTGTGGGATCTTTGAGAGCCAGAATCATACCTGAGTCGTGTCTGTGTATCCATATCCTAGCACAGTGGATGGCAAACCTACAGTAAATGTTTGAATGATTAAGTAGATAAACAGAAAAATAAAAACAAACAAACAAATAAATAGATCTCGTTGCCTCTGTTAAAGGCAGAGTGTCTATCGTTGCTATAAAGCAGCTGTGCTCTGATGTAAGTTAAAGTGGCTGAAGCAGCTGCTGCTTTTTTTGAGGTCCCTTAATTGCTGTTCTTTCTTGCAACATTACGGGTGTAATGTGCTGGTTCTTTATATGTGTCACCTGAACACATTTTCAAATGCATGCAGAGCCTGATCTGGTGTCACTCATTTGTAAAGTCCAATGTTGAAGTGTTGTGAAAGTCTCACCTCTGTGAATCAATGAGTTACTTTGGGATTCATTCCGTGGGACCATTAGTTACCTAATCTCATCTTCATTTTCTTCCTGGAGTAAAAGGAAAAACTCTACAAGGACAATGTGACTGTCTCCATTAAAAGGAACGAGGGGTGAGACAATTAGAACTACTCCCCAGACTAATTAGCCCATGGAAAATTAATGAACTTGAGTTCCAGACAGAAACTATGTGGTCTAATAATGAAAATTAGTTTAGGAACAATATTACACTGGGTTCGCTTATATGCCTGTCTCTTCTTCAGAAAACTTGCTCTTAGTAAAATACCCCCAGCAAGGGATCTGGCACAAAACTATTTCGATCTTGCAAAATCCATTTTCTACTTCTAGTCAATAAAACACACTATCTAATAAAATTCAATTGTGCACGGTCCTGGAGCTCAGAAATCATGTGAATAACTGAATAAAAGGCACAGACATACAAAGAATTGGCTGTAGTCGATACCTGTATTTATCAGAATTCTTTTCCAGTCTTAGCAGCCACTATTTTTTAATTCTCCTGACTTGACCCCATGCTGGAACCCCATCTCCCCAGAAGAAACGTTTTACTGTAGAAAAATCACTGAGCTGATAATGAGATAAACTAAGCTTCAAATTGTGATTATGCTCCTTCCTGGTTTTGTTACCTGAGATTTTATGGCAGCATTTCAGTTTCCTCATTTATATAATTGAAATAAAAATATCTACTATAGAGATTTTTGGGAGAATTAAATTAAATCGAAAGGAACAGGACTAACACACCTCCACATTAACTCCTATTCCTCTTTCTAAGGACCAGTGAGACCCTCAATAGAAAGGCAATAGGACAAGGAATAAGAGACCCTACAAAAATCGAAAACTGTACATTCTTTCTTTGCATAAGTTAATAAATGGCCAGGTGTTTTACCTCTTATGAAGCCTGATAATTACACTGTTTCTGAGAATTCTATCTGGTGGAGAGCAGGGCAGTTCCCCAGCCAGCTCTAGTAGAGATCAGAGTGTGTAAGCAGAAAGCAACATGAGTTTTGGCAGCTAACAACTGAGCCTCCCACCAAGGCTCTCCACAAGGAAGTGGAGAAGTCCTGGGCAATCTTATACCTGTTTGGGCCTCCCACCTATACAAGGAGTATGTAAGCTTGATTGCCTCATTTTTCCTGTTTCTATTGCACATGTCTGTACTGGATTAGTAAAACAGATGTGAAAAAAAGGAATGCACAACTTAAGTGGTCATAAGAAGAAGTTAACATTTATCAAGGGACTGTCTGTTTCTCTTTGCAACTGCAAATACTATTTCCACTTGTGGAGACTTTAAGTGTGTCTCATCATCTAGCTATTTCCACTCTTATTCCTTTCTCTACACCTTCTATACACCAACATTTAAATCTAGATCTATGTCTCTACCCATATCTGTATCCATATTACCATCTTTTTCTCTGCCAAAAATTAGGTGTGGAGACCTAGGTTTCGTTTGTTCATTTTTTAATTTTGTTTTATTTCTCAAGTATTTATACAGACCATGATTTTTGTCTGTGTCTTGTAATTCGTGTTGTTCTTTACCATATAAACCTTTTTATTCCCATTTCCTCTCTAAAGCCAGAATAAGCATAACCTCCTTCGTGAATGATGGCCTTATTGATGGCCTTGATCTTTATTCATCATGCAATTCTCTGAACTCCTGCATAATGTATTATTGGGACAACAATTAACCTTAAATCTAAATGAACTGTCTAACCTTACATAAAGAATATTGAAATTGTGTCATCTAGAAAATCTAGGTCATGTGGTCTTTCTAATTAAAACTGTAATACCAAATTTTCAATTAAGTAGGGTTCCACATTTTTTCCTAACAATGTAGTCTTGCTTTGTAATCATCTGAGGCTCTTAAGGATAAGGATCATGACCGGTCCACCATGTATAACACCAGAGCTTCAGTAGAGTCAGAGAAGCCTGAAAAATGGCCACAAGCCTTCATGTTCTGAGTCTTCCCTTTGCTGTAGCCGTAGGGTCAGTAGAATGAGAACAGAAACTAACAATAGGGAAAAAAAAGTGTAACAACTAGTATTAACCATAGAACTAGCATGTGTCTGTGTGACATACAAAGTCAAGTTTATAGTAGAAGTGCTGGCTGGGGCCATGGATCTCTTTGATACACGTTGATGAGATTAATTATCACATCCTCTAGAAGTTCCCCTTTATCAAGAAAGCTCTGGTCATTATAAAAACATATTATTCCTTGAACATGCTCAATGATCTTTTGCCATTGTAAATGTAGTTTTATCTTTTGGGGATATCCCATACCAACTTCTTTAGGGAATTAGGCATGACGTTATCTAAGAGGGTGACCCCTACTGTAGGATATGATGTCCCTCTCCTGGGTTATCCTGTTTCTCACTTTATTCTTTAGCAGCACATGACATTGTGTTGTGGTCTTTGTACATTTCTGTTTGCTTTGCCTAGCCACAAATTCTTCAAGGGATAGATGTCTAGCCCTTTCCATCTTCACATCCCAATGCCTAGAACAGGCTCTGTCTCAGTATTGATGTTCCATCAGTCTTTCTGAATGTATCAGTGAATGAATAAATACATAAATAAATAAAATTGGATAGTATACTTTATGATATTTCTTTTCCTTTGTAATTTTTTTTTTTAATTTTGCTCTCCACCTTAACTTTAACTAGATTTTTATTTGTATATAAAGAAAAAGGGAGAGGAAAGAAGGAAAAGGCTTAATTTCAGCTGTTTTTACACCGGGTTTGGTGGAGAGGAAAACTCAATGAATTTTTTGACCTTGAATGGTAATCTAATATAAACTCTGAAACCAGTCACTAATATGCAAATTTAATAGCTTAGAACCAAATTACATGCATAAAGTCCAATTCTAGAGAAAATTTTTATTTGTCAATAATCATTCATCGAATGCTCATAAGACATTGCTCTTTCGGATGCTTTAAGATAATTAAAAGGTGGGATTAAAACCAGTCTCTAAGATTAAGGAGCTTACATTCTAATAATGGAAGTGTGTTTATAAGTCCTGTTGCTAGGTACAGAAACAATGTCAGAGTATAGAGATCAGGATAAATTTGGACTTGCCATTGAAGATTAAAGGCAAGACTTGGACATGTGGAGAATTTGGTGGCATGATAATCAAAGGGTTCTAAGCCTAAAGACTAACATCGTTCTGCTGAAGTAAACAGCATATGGAGAAGGGTACTGGGTTATAAAGTAGAAGGCAAGCCAGGGGGATGTCCTGCCAACACCCCTCTCTGCCCTATTGATCTATATTTGAGGGCAATTAAATTTTATTGGATTTCATGGAAAATTTTAGCAGTCACCAAAGATCTCCTTAATGAACAAGAGGAAACACAAATGGCCAATAGATGTATAAAAAGATGCTCAAGGTAACTAATCATCAGAGAAATGTAAATTAAAATCACAATGGGATATTACCTCACACATGTCAGATTAGCTATCAATAATACATCAAAGAACAGCAAGGGTTGGCGAGGATGGGTAGAAAAAGAAACCCTCATACACTGTTGATGGAATTGCAAATTGGTGCAGCCGCTACGGAAAACAATCAAGAAGTTCTTCAAAAAATTAAAAATGGATCTACCTTTTGACTCAGCAAATGCACTTCTGGGTATTTATCCAAAGAAAACCCAAACAATAATTTGTAAAGATTTATGCACCCTTATGTTCATGGAAGCACTATTTACAATAGCCAAGATATGGAAGGAAAACTAATGCTCACCAATAGATAATTAGATAAAGAAGTTATGGTTCATATATACCTTCATTTATGGCTGAATGAATATTATTCAGCCATAAAAAATGAAATCTTATCATTTGCAACAGCATGGATGGAACTAGAGGTTATTATGCTGAGTGAAATAAGTCAGACAGAGCAAGATAAATGCCATGTGATTTTACTTATATGTGGAATCTAAGGAACACAAAGAACTAATTGAAAACAGACAGAAATATAGACAATCTGATGACAGTCAGAGGGGAGAGAGTGAGGAGTTGGGAGAAAGGGGTGAAGGGTTAAAGAAGTACAAATTAGTAGTCGATAGATGGTCACAGGAATGGGGAGCATGGCATAGGGAAGGCAGTCAGTAGTAATGTAATGGCTAGGTGGAGAGTCAGAGAGGAGAAAGAACCTGAAAGGACCAAGGGGATCATTTCATAAACTATATAAATGCCTAACCAATGTGCTGCATATTTGACATTAATAATAACATTTAAAAAATAAGTAAAAATATTAAATCAAAGAGGAAAGTTGTAGATTATTTATTACAAATGAAGAAGCTGATAGCAAAAAGTTGGCAGAGTCCAAAGCCCTCCTCCCTCTTCTCTATATCTTTATCTCACAGATATCTGTGATCAGTTGGATACAATTCAGATACTGAATAAAGAGTAAATGTCTCTGAGCTCCTCCATTCTTTGCTTCTGTCATGTGTCTTCTCCTACACAACAAGAAGCAACAAGAAGAAAGGTGCAAACATCTGCTAAGGTGTACTGATTCTTAAAAACATTTTTGTCACAATTTCATACAGAGCAATTATCAATATCTTGTTTTATTTAGGGGACACAAAAGGACTCAACATCACTGTTTTAAAGGATATTGAATTCTTAATGGAGCAATACTGAAAGAAGTTTTACAAATCTTATAAGACTGTGACTTTTAGGGTTAAGTGTGAATGCTTTTTCATAAAGACCTTAAACATTTATTTATTTATGTGATTGTTTGTTTGTTTATATTTAAGAGTTCTCGAAAATGCACCATTTTATCCTTCAACTGTTATATATTGAGACTTCAACTGTTCTGGCACTGTCATAGCACCTTGGAACTAGAGAGAAAGCTGTGCTCTGCTCAAAACCAACTTGAAATATTATTCCCAGAGGTTGAAAGACAACTTTTTAATTTGATAATTGACAGAAAAAATAAGTGGTACTATTACTTTCTATATAATCTCCTTGATATGGCATATAAGAATCCATGCAAGAATCCAAATGATTTGAGTCTCTTCACCTGCTTCCCCTCCCCTCTCTCTCTTCCCAATCTCCCTCTTTCCCTTCCCTCTTTTTCACTACACACACACACACACACACACACTCACACTCACTCACTCACTCACACTCACAGTTCCAAGAGCTGAAAAGAGTCTCGAAATGCCATCTGATCACCATTCTGCCATTGAACAAATAATAATTCTCATTTGAAAGGTACTAAAGATAAGAAAAGTTAAAGAAACCTGCCCAAATTAGGTCCAGCCCCTGAAAAAGCAGTGGGGTAGTTTGCACTGTGACATTGCCTCTCTTGGCACAGCCATCTGCCAATGGCCCTTCACCTCTGCAGGGGAAGAACCATAGAAACTAAGTGTTAACACTTGGAGATGGTATACTTGTCACATGAGAAAAGCTTCAGGTTGCTCGTGTACAGTGTTCTCCAGAGAGCAGCAAAAGAAACTCTGGTCTATAATTACCTGCTTCCTTTGGTTTCTCTATGGTATGTGCTGTTGCTGAATAGAGATAAGTCTATCTTTAAGAATTTGATGCCCAATCATTGTTATTAATTATAGGGAGGACTTGACGTTTCAAAGTGTGTTTAATGGAATTTTGAGCTTTGAATTTCATGGAAAGAATTGAAATTTGATGCAGGTTGACAGTGACTGTAAATAATACACAGCTGTCAAATATTTCTATTCCTGGTTTGTTGAATTAATAACACCTTGCAGTCGTACAGCACTTTTTACTTGAAAAGACTCTCATGAGCAATATGTTGTTTTATCTTCAGGACAGCCCATTTAAAGCAGATAGCACAGAGACCACCATACCCATCAACGAACAGTAAAGGAAATCTAGGCACAGGTATTTGAGATAGTTATTTGAAGCCAAGAAGCTGATGCCAGCTCTCTTGACACTTGAACAGGTGCAATTTCCACTGGAAGCTGCCTCTTCAGTTTGGATCCTAGTTGCTAAACGCTTAGATGCCTAATGTGCCAAAATCACTCATACTGCTAAGTTGTGTTCCAACATGCACTCACACAAAACCCTCCTCTCCTGATGCTCCCTAAAAGAGAGGCAAGACACAAGAATATTAGAACATTTTCAAGTCAAATTTGATTTCCCTCAATACTAAGGATCTTAACACCCTCCCCTTTCACCTAGGAGTCCCCCTTCTAGAAATTTACTAAATAGACAAAGAAAAATGAGCACAGAATTTGATGTTCATCTCAGAATTATGAAAACAAATATTTGAAAATGAACTTTTACATTCGAAGAACACTTAAATAATTTATATCATAGCTTATGCTGGAATCTTGTGAAGTTGTTAAAAGTCATATTTACAAAATATATGTATATATATATATATTTTACAATTTAAACTTGTGACTGAACCTTAATTAAATCAAAGATGAATAAAAAAGATATATCTGATTGTGATTATTAAATAATATTATTAAATATTATTAAATATTAAATATCACAGACTTATGATATTTATTTTCTTCTTTTTGTTTTAGTTGTAAAATTTTAAAACATGCTCATTTAAGAAAAAATATTTTAAGTTATTTTTAAATGGTAAACTAAATTAATATATTGTTTTATTCAATGTACTTCATCGAGCTCCTCTTATAGTTACTCTTTCCTAAGGACTGGAATATACCGGTCCCTGCTGGAGTGTTAGGGGTGTGCACAATACAGACAATAAATAATAAACATACCAAATAAATAACACAGCATTTCATTATTTAACAAACACTTTATAATGCTTCTCTGTAGCAGATGTCACTTTAAGTAATGAGAAGGTGATATAAGAAAGAGAAAAAGACATTTTACAGGATCCAGATTTTGGAGGAGAGAGAGTTGCAGATTTAAATAAGGTGATGAGAGAAGGGCTTATCGTCAGGAAGGTAGCATTTGAACGGAGTCATGAAAGTGATGAGAGCCTTGGCCAAAACACAACTCCTTATTTGGAACCTTGGGGCCAGATTTGTTTAAAGAATTTTTCGAAATTTGGAGAAAGTAATTCAATGCACATACTGTACATTAACTAATACCCCAGTGGGGTCTGAGGCAGTACTCTTAATCAAACACATTCATATTTCTTCAGGGAAACATGAATATTCCCCCAAAGTGCCACAAATAAAGAGTATGTTCACGTTAGTTCAGGTTAGGTGTCTTCACTAAATGAGTTATTGAAAACACTTGTTTAATATCTTATCTTTTTTTGGATTTCAGAAATGAAGGTAAGGGGTTGTAAAACTGTAATACCCTGAGTTTTAGTGAGGCTCTGCAATCTGAAATAGCTCTTCATATGAATTGACATAGATTGTACCCGTTTTGCTCCAGATGCCCTTTCTGACAGATGCCCGGGGGTGAGCTGGCAAGAGTTCATATATGCATAGATTGAGTGGACTGCTTACTGCATGTACTGGTGAGCTTCCTATCGTCAGATGACCAAATGGCCCAGGCTTTGCACTAGAGAGAATTCCTGCTCCGCAAAGAGGCTTGGAGTAGCTTTCTCCTAAGTGTTCCTTCACTCAATAAAAGTATGAGTTCATAAAGCCATAAAATATACTGCATAATCTCTCAATGGAATTACTGACAGAAGTATGCTGAGAGTTCCTGCATAAAACCAGCCATTTGCCTTAGTGAACATGATGCCGGTACCTGTGAACGATTTGACAAATATTAGTTGAAGGGATGTTTGAATCAAGGAAGACAACAGGTTGCATGCATGTGCACCCTGATGCTCATGCCTTGCTCACTCCAAGGTCTCCTGAGTTAACTGTCCCATGTTTTCAAGGATTATAAACTACTTTATTGTATTATTTAACTAATTCATGCCGTAAAATTACTTGCCAAAATTTTCAAGACATTACATGTTTTTGAATATTCTCATTTAGTTTTAGTTTATAGATCTTTAAGGATAATTCAGAAAATATTTTACTATAGGAATGCTAGATCACCATAAGGCAGGGACTTTTGTTGTTTTTACTCCCTGCTATATCATCAGATCCTTAAACTGTGCCTCTAAAAAAGTAATAGTTATAAATACACATGTGTATATGTACATTTATACATATACACAATGCATATACATATGTATGGAATAAATTAACACTATCAACAGTTTTCTTTGAATGTATTGAATTTCTACAAAATTGAGGGCAAATATTCCCGTTTAATTTTTTGTATCCCAGGTTAATCACATATATGACATGGTTCCTTGAAACCCCTCAAGGCTATGAGTGTCCCATTAAATTCTCGATTTCTGACCAGACCATGTATGTCTTGTTGCTGCCAAAACAATCCCATTGGCAGCTGCGAGCAGTGCAAGAGCAACTTCTTGACCTTCCCAGACCAATTCTGTCAGCAATGAGTGGGCCCTGACTTTTAACTTTTGGGCAGGTACTGTTGCTGTTCCATAACCACTGTTCAGGTAGTTGAAAATCCAAGATTCCACCTCTTGTGATATCTGTCTATTACTCCAAAAAATCTTGGGAATGGTGGAATGGGGACAAAAGCCCTTAATTCTGCCTACTCCTTAAAAAATATCATGGAAAGTAAAGGAGTTAACCGCCAATCAGAATATTTATTTTTTATTACAAAGGCCTATAAAATTTATTTCTAATCAAGAAGAAGAAAGGAGAAGGAGGAGGAGGAGGAAAAAGAGGAAGAGGAGGAAGAGGAAGAGAAGAGGGGAAAGAGGAGAGGGAAGAGGAGGAGGAGGAAGAGGAGGAGGAGGAGGAGAAGAAAATTAAAAAGTATGTTTGCTGTTGTATCAAAAGATTTACATTTTTTTGGCATCTACTATATTTAAGCCAGAGTGCTAGAAAGGGAGATTTGAAATGCAATGACACACAGTTTTTGACACATCAAAGTTTATTCAGGCATTTTTTTTTGAAAAGTTAGAAGGAACTTTATTTTTAAATCTATTTATTTATTTATTTATTTTTAAATCCATCCATTTATTTATTTATTTATTTATTTATTTATTTATTTATTTATTTATTTATGGTATCGTTGGTTAATGGAATCCAATAAGTTTTAGCTATACACTTTAACAGTACGGCATATATATATTTACACTGTGTGTTCTCCTCCCATAGTTAGATTTCTTTCTGTTCACCACATATTTGACCCCTTTTACCCCATCTATTTCCCTCCTACCCTCTCCCCGCTCTGGTAACCACTAGTCTATTGTCCACGTCCATGAGTCTCTGTTTTTTTTAAAAATGCCTATTTAACGCCTCCTACATATGTGGGTACTAAGTCCCATACTGAACACATGAGAGGGCAGCACATAAGGAGTTCTGTGTAGAGGACCAAAATGGCCTAAGAGGTGATATCCAATCTCATGCCCCTTGAGTAGGGCAGAGGGATAAAATTTCCAGAAAGGAGGAAGAGCACGTTTCATGGCCCCATGGAAGATAGAGCCTATCATTGAAAGAAACCCAGAGTAATGGATCACTGACTACAGGGGGAACTGGTCTGGAGCTCATAATGGGAAGACTTGTGGCTGGTGTCAGAAATTTGAGCTGTACCCTAAGAGCAATGAAAAAGCATGGAGGATTTCTAAACAGAGGAATGGTAGATATGCTTTCACTATCCCATGTTCTCCAGGCACACCTTTCCCTGTTTGCTCACTATGGTAACCGTCCCTTCTCTGACCTTTCAAGACTTGATCAGTGCTGCTACCCTTGCCAGGAGGACTTGGAAGTGTGAAGAACCAGGTTTAAAACTCAGCTCTGCCATTTACTAGTTATGTGACTTTAGATATTATGATACAAAATATTCTTCTCTAATTGGACTACCTAATGAGCTACTAATTAAGTCTGTGTTTTAATACTTTAAAAATGTTTTGTATATTCATATGAATTTCAATTAAATATTTTAACTCACTGGCCTGAGGCTCTAAGTGGATTGCCAAAATGAATATATTTTTTAAAATGCAAATATGAGTTTCAGGATTATTATGTCTGAGAGATAACACAAGATGTAGCTCTGTGAAGTTGCTTCATGTACAAGATGATGTATCCCTGTCTCCTCATCTTAAATAATTCCTATTTTTTTTCATTCTGCCTAGGTGGGCAAACACCTCAGACCCAGGATCAATAACAGCTACTGTTAGGTTAGTCTGGACATATACTGCATGTGTTTGTATCAAGTGTACATGTGTCCTCAGTCATATAGCAATATATTAATTTTCTCGTGAGCACCAGACACTTACTACTATTAAGGAAATTAAAACTTCTTAAAAAGGTGGTGAGACAAAAAGTAGAACAAGAGAACTACATTGATTGGGCATTCACTAAAAGCACAATGACAAGTGCTTTCCATATGGTGACTCATTAAATTAAACCTGACCAAAACTATGTGAAGTAGATTGTGGCCAATGCATTTTATAGAGAAGGAAGTAGAGCCAGACAGAGGCAAGGCAACTTGTTGATTGTCCTCTAGCTTATCTATCCAAGGTACATAAAAGAGAGTTGTAAAATAGTGCTTGTCTGACTGTCCTGTACATGCTCCCAAAGGGAGTAGTTCCCTATGAAGTGACACAACCACAAAAGTGAGTAATGATTTAGCTATTATTTACTGAATAGATACTACATGCTAGGTACTGTGCTAAGTACATTTCATCCATTTTCCCATTGAATCCCTTACATAAATATTTGGTAAGCTCTACTACTATCCAGATTTTGCAGATGAAAAAAAAAACAGACTCTGGAATAGCCAAGATCTGAGAGTTAATAAGTAGCGGAGCTGGAATCACAGATCTGCCTTTTGCCAATGCTTTGTTATTAACCATTCCACTTATTCACACTAATATAATCATTATATACAGTGTATGAAATTAAAGTTGACTTATCATTTTGATTTGAGATCAGTTAATGAGGATTGGAGAAGGTTTTGTTGAGGGAGAGCAGCAGATGTGGGATTGGTAGCTGGAGAGAATCCAGAAAGGTGGGGAAGGAAATGGAGAGTGTTCCAAGCAAGGGGACATCACAAGCAAATCGGGGTGTTGGAGAGGGACATGCAGATCTGAGGGACCATGAAGAGGACAGAGAAGGCAGAATCTAAATTTCAATTTTGAAGAAAATAACTGATAATCTTAGCCTATTATAACATATACCCCTCTACTTGGTAATCACATTTCTCCTCTAGTTTCATGTTAAAAGTGAGTTGTAACTCGGAGATAGACAAATGAAAATCATCCTCATTCATCAACTTCAGTCACTATGGAAACAGTTGCTGAGGTTCCATACAGCATCCTGGAATCAAGGTCATTTAGACTATCCCTGGGATTAGTTTTGCCTAGAATATTCCATGAGGGATTACTAGGATAGAACAACCCTTAGGCTAAGGCTGGAAGTTGAGGTCAGAATTAGACAGTAGATTTATAAAAACTTAAACTTTCATAACATAATAATATAATTTAAATAATTTATATCACCCATTGATTTTCTGACAAAAGGAGAATGATCAAAAATAGAAAATTAGAAAAAATATAGAGACAAATGTGGAGAGGCCATGCATGATAAATGCTGCTTAATGAATATTTAAAATGACTACCTCTATCATTTAGAGGATAGAGAACACTGGTTTAGAGTTTAACTCCTGGCATCAAACCATGCTAGACTCAGAGGCTAATTTGGCTGCCTGGGAACTGAGAGCAATGGGGAAGACAGGTAACTTTCTGACCTTCAATCTCCTCGGAATACCTGGGATATAGTCTTCTTCACTTCTAAGTTTTTTGCTCACTTGTTGGCTTTCCTCATTATAGAATGGACTCCCCCGATCCTGAATGTTCCTAGTTATTCTCTATCTGCTTTGTTTGGATTCCCCCAGGGTATATTTCTATGTCTGTAATCTTATTTTCTGGAGAATTTTCTCTTTCTTTCTGAGATGCCTTGTTGCCTTGGTTGTTCATGGTGTTTAATGGACTATTTCTCCACCTGGACATTAATGGAAGTGTATTCTGCTGTTTTTCCAGAAGGAAGATTTATTATATAAAGGTCTCTCTTTAGCCTGGTGGAAAGAAGGCGCTTTTCTTTTGGTTTCCAGTAGGTGGCATCTAAGCCTCTTGGAACCCTGCTTTACATAAAGCCTAAATGTCTCTCTTTTTTTAATTTTCTTGTAGATAAAGAGAACTGCAGTAGGGGCCCAGAAAATGAGACAAAAAAGAGAGTATCACAAAGTAGGTGTTATCAGCTAACGGAAGTGAGGAGAGATGGAATTGGAGCTTAACTCCACTAGTAAGCCTCTGAGGGTCAGTGTAGAATGCACAGCTCACATTTATGCCTCTGTGGGTAAGTTCTCATTAATCCTGAGTTGAAATACATTTCTAAGGAACAATAATTCTTTGGCACTTCTGTCCTGCCATAGGATGCTCAAAAAGGCCTTCTGTGGGAAGAGATAGTCTTCAGATAAAGAAAAACAAGTGCTTCTGTGGTAAATCTTGTGTGTTGAAGTGTTAGGGATGAGGGATATGGCTGGGCACTACTAGCCTCTGCCCTAGCTCAGAGTAGAGTATTTGGCCTCCAATATTTGCTCCATAAGTATCAGTCAAATGAATGACTGATAGAATGAAGACATCCTCTAGCCCTGAGGTTTTTTATCTGATTGTACATTAGAATCAAGTGGGGAAATTTTAAATACCCTGATGTCTAGGCCTCACTGTGGACCAATTAAATCAGATTCTCTGGGGCGGGGCCCTAGTATCAGAATTTTTAACAGCCAGACTGAAAATCACAGCTTTTGTTCAACTAATGCGTGAATTCTTTCTACAAATCTTTGATAGATGGTCATAAAAGCCCTTTTTTTTTTTTTTTTTTTTTTTTTGAAACACTTCATGGGGAGGAGGACTTCACTATTATAAGAAGCAAATCATTACTTTTTTTTTTTTGACAGTACTAATTGTTCCAAATTTGTTGTCCTTATATTGTGCCAAAACTTGCCATTCTATCTCTGCACTTTAGAACAATGCAAAATGAATCCATTCCATTTTATACATGATTGCCCTTTAGATATTCGAAGGCAGTGATCATGCCTCAGCTTGACCTTCATTTTAACATTTTAAAGACTCTTAGCTCTTTCAGCAGCTACTATTCAACCTTCTCTAACCATATTTGCGTTTGCCAATAGCACTTTTATCCTGTGGAATTCTCAACCGAACCCATGTCTGCACATAAAATCAGAAAGAGAACCAAGTATTAAGTGTGTGTGTGTGTGTGTGTGTGTGTGTGTGTGTGTGTGTGTGTGTGTGTGTGTAAAATGTTATTAGTGATGGACCCACTTAAAGTATATCCACTTTACTTAGCTTATTCGGAAAAAAATAGGACTTCCACTTTTTCTTTCCCACCTCTCAGAATTTGCCTTTTCTAACCATGCTTACTTTTCTCTCTTGGTTAATTTTCTTGAACACTTTTGTCTTTGCATTGCATTTCAGGGCAATGCAGATATATTTTTAGCATGCATAACATGGAGGGGAAGGGGGAAGGTTTACACTCTGTTTTGTCACTAGTCCTTTTAAGAAGTACTGAGCAAAAGGATTCATGAACTCAAAAATAAAACAAAATAAAAACAAAGTTACTCTTGAGAGGAAGAGATTAAACTGCTTTGGTACTCTAGGAAAAGCAATTCTTAGCTCATGGACAAAGTCTACTGCAAATTTTGAGGTAACACAGCTGGGCCTTTTCTAGACAAGTACAATGTAACAAACCTTTGCTACTCTAGAAGTCAGTGAGCATGCCTGGCTGCCCCCTCCAATATACAAAGCAAGACAACAACTGGCTTTGTAAAGTACTTCTAAAAGAAAGTTTGGGATAGGTAGGTAGATTTGTGCCAGTTAATGTAACACGATCTCAAAAAACTCAGACAAATAGAATTTACAGACAGTTTTAATCAGTAATCGCAATCTGAAAATGATATTAAGACTTTAAGACTCCCATGGCCAAGTCTGTAAAAACCATAAGGAGATCATTTGGTTTTCTGTTAAGGTCTAGGACAGGACAATAAAGATGGCTTGTGGAAAATAAGAGAGAGCTGCATCAGAAACATGGCACTGTGATCCCAGATCCACCACTGATCATCAGAATGACCTTCTGAGAGTGAACTTTGCTTCCCAAGCCTTGGTTCATGCATCTGTGAAATGAAGGAAAATTATCATCATTAGGTCCATGTCCAATCACAGCCCAACTGCTGTAAGATAGGCCTGAACTAACATCTGGGCCAGATCAGAGTGAGGATTCAGTGACGTGAGCATTCTGCCAAAGTGTTAAGAGTTAGAAGGTCTGGGTAAAACTCTGGCTCCACCATGTACCCAGTAATATGGTACAGAGAAGTCCTTTATTATCTCTGTGCCTCAGCTACCTCTTCTATAAGTGGAATAATAAAAATACCTACCTTGTGGATTATTGTAAGGACAGAATGATCTGATGTATGCAAAGCTCATGGAGCAGAGCCTGGTACATTATAAGCACACACAAGAGTTCACATTTAAGGATCCATTCCTAACTGTTTCCTAGCGGTTGCAAAACCTTCGGGGCTCATTTTTTTGTGTATAAAATAGAAGAGGGGCATTGGAGTCATTGAAGGTCTTGGCTCTTATTTTTGGTGATTCTCTGTTTATTGCAGCATTGAACAAGTTGCACTGGGAATCTGGTTGAGTGTCTATCTCCCTCACAGCTGCCCTCTTCCTGAGAGCATAGCCTGGATCTTAACTTTCTAGCACCTGGTACTTAGATTATATTCAATAAATGTTTGTGAACAAATGAATGAAGTACTGCCTATAAAAATTCATTAACACCTGTCCCTGAGCCATTGGGGTTTGGCCCTTTACTACTCTGTGGAGAGGCAGCTGTGTCAGGCTCTCCAAGTCAGGAAAGCAAGAGGCAAATTCTGACTCTCCTGTTTCCTGGTGTGCCTACATTATTTGTCTTTCCCAGTTATTCTATCATTATGGGCCTATTACTGAAGATTTTCCATTCACTTCCTTTTTATCTTGTTATACTGCAGGTAAAATTCTAATCTATTACAATTGCTTTTAGAAGAAAAAAGGGAATAAATACCAAAAGATAGAAAATATCAGTTTTATGATTTGGAGTAAGTTATGTAACTCCTCTGAGCCTTATCATTCATTTGCTAAATGGGATCTAGAGGAGGTGCCATCAGTAACTCATCCAAAAATCCCTTTTATTTGTTTTTCCTTCCTGCCTAAACTCCAGTTTTATTCAAGCATTCACCATTTCCACCCAGCCGTGTGCTGATGGGGAAACAGACCCCCCTCCCAATGCCTAGCCCTAAAGTCTAAGGTAATCATGGAGGTTTGATGCCTCTACCACGAACTTTCTCTGGCATGGGTATGTGACATAATTTTAACAAAGTGAAGAATTTTCTTGCTCTAAAAGAAGCTTCTTGGAAAAAAACAACTTTTTTTTTTTTTAAATTAGATGTTGTCAGAACTATGTCAGTTTGGGCAACTTTAAAAATAAAAATGACATGTTGAAAATCGGTGAAGGAAAATATAGACAGAACATAAGTTCTTGACAACATTATTGGGCCACTAAATTAAACAACCTGGAGCCACTGTCCCTTTTCTTGTTACATAAAATGATGAATTTCTCCGTCGGTTTATACCAGTCAATTTGCTTCTTTCTGTTACTGACAATACAAAGCACCCATTTAGAGCATTATTCATGCCACTGAGTGATTAACGAACTTGATGAGATAATGTACAATACCTAGCATTTGCATATTTATGTCAGGCATGTTAACATGTTCAAAATTGTTGATGCCTTTGTGACAGCTATATATTTTTCATCTATGAAAGGACTTTTTAAAATTTTTGTCATAATTCATAGTTATATGTCCATTTCAGACATAGGTGGCTGGAAATTTAGCCATCAGATAGCCTAATGTAATTTATCTTACCATGGCATCCCACCAGGGTAGGCATTTGGTGTTTCTTTCTATTGACAGAGTGAACATGAATAACCCTTTACAGGAGTAGGGCAGGTATACTGGAGGCATGTTGCTTGTGGCCAGCACTTGCTTGTATGTTGGTGAATGAAACAGTGAGCTGTCTTCAATGTTCACAGAAATCTTACAGTTCAACTCCCAACAATTCTTAAATAAGAACTTCTCAGTCATTGCAAACTTGGGGGGAAAATGTTTATGTGAAGTGACTTTAAGAGACACATATTTCATGAGTTTCAGTAGTTGCTCTTCATAGTCATGTCCACTAACTGGAACAATTACCTTTAATGTTGAAGTTGCATTTGTGACAATGTGTGTCTCTTGGGATATAAAACTCACTTAAGGATAAAAATGTCAGAGTGTTGGTCGGTTGGTTTTCTTCACTCAGATAAAAAAAGAATTGGGTGATAACTCACTTCATGATTGGTATTTTGTAATTGGTCTTAATCAGGAGTCCACAAAATTTCTCTAGAGTGCCAGATAGTAAATATTTAAGTGTTTCAGACCATATGGTCTCTGTCACATCGACTCAACTCTGCTGTTGTAGTGGGAAAGCCATAGACAATATGTAAGTGATGAGAATGTGACTGTGATCCAATAAAATATTTAGAAAAAAATATGCGGCAGGCCAGACTTGGCCTGTGGGTCATAACTTGGCAAGCCCTACTTAATTAGTGAAAAACCAGTTTGAACAATTTGTTCAAGTTTTGTCACTTACCAACTCTGAGCCTGTAGTGCCATCATTTAACCTCTCTGGGTCCTGGTGTTCCTCGTTTGGAAAATGAAGGCACTGGACAAGGTGATCTTCTTCTACAATAAATATATGATATTTTATGATTACAGTGTGTCATTGAAAAAGTATAGATCAGTACTAAGCAAGTAAGATAAGAAGGTTATAGTCTTCTTTTGAAAGCAAACACTCACATTTGAGCTCCCTATCAAATAACAGCATATTCGTATATATGAAAGAATCAAGGATTAAATAGAAACCACAAGAATAAAAGCTGTTTATTTAGATTTTGAAGGACTTGAGGGATATTTATCTTGAGGGATGGATACCTTTGAAGGAGAAGGACAAGAGACTATTACTTATTTAGAATTCACTAAACACTATTTAGTATTTCTTTTCTTCACAGGTATTGTTTATCCTTATAAATAATCTAAGAAGTAGATATTAAAATTCCTATTTGAGGAAGCCGAGATTATGAGCAGTTTAGAAATTGTCTCAAGATCACACACCAAGTAAATGGCAGAACTTTAAATCCACATCCACTCATTCCCAAAGCCATTCTGTTTTTTGTCACATTAGACTCTCCTAAACTAATGGAGAAAAGACTGTTATTTTCACTATGGGAATGAAAAACACAAAGCTACAGTGGGAAGCAGCAGGTCAACATTAGGACCATCAAATTAACAGTCTGGGTCCCTTTTGTCTCTCAACAATAAACTTCTCAATGGTAGATGCCAAATACTTTAGTCCTCTTTTCCCTAGTATTTGCTGTCTTTTTTGTTAAATTGAGAGCAATTGACCATGGTACATAAGCAACAAACTATAAACACTGAGCATGCAGGTGTAGAGAATAGTGGCATAATCAAATAAAACTTTCAACACAGTTAATTTGACACACACCTAATGATATACATAATTCAATTTTGAAGCATGGTAATTAGGTATAAATGGTAAGCTATTGACATAAATGACTGAAATTAGTATTGCTTCTGCACAGGCAGACCGTGTGTTAAATTTTACATTTCTCACTTTGTTGGTTCTTAGAATTTATAAATTATCATTATTATTGACAGATTTTTATAACTGGAGAATGCAAGTCTTTGGAATTTGTAGCCAATAAGCTATATTTATTTATTATTTGTATTTTTTTACATTGTTTCTTTAAACTATACCTTACTAGTTTCACAAAGGCATTGAAGAGCATCTGCAACTATATACAATGAAATAGAAAAATATACACGTACAATGGTCAACGAAACAGCAGGATTAGAGAAAATATCAATGAGAAAAGATGTTTAGACCATAAAAGAGGTTAAAAGTTGACTGCATTTACTGGAGCAATGGCGAGATGATAATAACTTTTATGAACTGAGTGCCTGGTACACCAATTTATTTCTAATTATCTTAACAACACTGCAAAGTAGATACTCTAATTCCCATTTTACACATAGGTCAGAGAGACAAAATTATGTTTACTAAGTTTGTTCAGCTAGTAAATTATTACAGCTGAGATTAAAACTCAGCCTACATGACTTCAAACTCATAGTCTACTATGCTGAGTAGGAGAGAACTCAAAGGTAATGATGGGGATAGGGTTTGGAGGAAATAAACTAGGAGTTCTAGCATCTAAAATAGAGAGGCAGACTGCCTTGTGTGGTCCATGCAAATATACACTTTAAAAAGAACCACAGGAAAATCCCTCCTGGAGACCAAGAACACTTAGTAAGCACTCAGCATTTATTTAATGATTTATTGACAAAACTAGATGTCAGTACATTTAAAACAGATGTTAAGTATGTAAGCATCAATATATTAGCATTATTATATGTTCATTTTAGTTGGAACTCTTTCTTTACTTTAAAGAGGCTTCTATAATATAAAGAAAAAAAATCTTGAAAAAAATGTGTTTATTGCAAAGGCAGGCAAAAAACAAAAAACAAAAACAATTGGTAACTAGGCCAAAAGAACTAATAATGTAATGGTTTATGACCACACTCAAATTAAAATAAAAACATTAAACAGAAATTGGTAATTGAATTTTGGAAATCTTTTCAAAATTTATTTATAGCTTCAACAGATGATTGTGAGTGATTGAAAATTGTCTCATGGTCAGATGATATTTGAAACATATCTTTAATTATGTCTTAAGAGTTCAAAAATTAGAAAATGATGTGAAAAAATGAAAGTGATTAAAAAGAAGACAGCATATGCACACAACATATGTGGACACTGTGGCCATGACGCTCACCTATCTAGGATCAGGCTGGATTCCTGTGCCATTGACATGAATAACTTCAAGTAGGTTTTTACTCTTTTTTCTATCTATATTCTACTCTGTAAAAATCCCAAAAAGTAAACATTAAATAATGTAGTGCACTTAAAGTTTGTAACACTGAAACTGGTGCTTAATAATTGTTGGATATTTTTATTATAATTATTAAATGGAGTGAAGATATGTTTGCATGAGTAGTAGGAGTTGGTACATATAAATATGTCATTGAAAATTACTTTCTGTAAAGAAAATTTTAGTTGCTCTTGATTTCCCTCCTAATAAGGGATAATTTTTGAACAACCAAAAATGCTTTAATTCTCATTATGAGCAGTTATTCTATATTGCATATTTAATATGTGCCAGGCATTATACTACATATTTTATTATATTTACTTTATTAAATGTTATAATAAAATTATGAGGTACATCTTCTTATTATCTGCACTTTAGATAATAAGAAGACACAGTAAATCAAGACACAGAGTGGTGAAGTGATTCACCAAATGCTGCCCAGGCGAAAGTGGCAGAGCTGGGATTTACAAACATGACAGCCCAGTGTAACTGGTTTGAAGACTGGATAGTTTTACTCAAGTTGTCCATGGTAGGCAGATAAAATCCTACACATTGATTTGGGAATGCTGACACTTATTAAAATTGAAGAAACATGATTCTCTGTTTTTCTTACTACCCTGCCCTCATCCATAGTTTGAAATGAAGAGGAAAAAGTAGAAACCAAAATAAGTGTAAGACAATATTTTTAACCAAGATTTTACCTAAAATTTAGAAAAGAGAAAAACACTAATTGTTCCCATTTTGGAAACTAAGAAATTACTTAGTTACTATATGACTATATTAATTAATAACTATATTTATTAATCATAACAACAAATATATAATATATTTTAGAACATGCTTCCCATGAATGCCACCATAGCTTTTGCTCCTCTCTACATCTCCTCACATTTTTATATATCACTGACCAGGTAGAAATCTCAAATATAGAAAGTGCATTTTGACACCAAAGTTTCATTAAAGTAAATGTCACCCTTCGAATTTGAAACAAAAAGGCAGGAGCTTGAGTTGCTTGCAGCAGTGTACCTCCAAAATATTATTTATCTGGCAAATTCTTCGACTACTATGACCATTATAAATTTAGAATTACAAAATTTTAAATCTGGAAGCAGACCATACAGAGTCTCATCTGTCCACTCATTTCACAAATGGAGAAACTGAAGCCTAGAGGGACAAAGAGGAACTGATAGAACTAGCATACCTGGATCCTCATGTTTGCTATTTTGACCCCACCACATTCACTACCCCCAGGTTGCAAGGAGCTCAGTTAAATGCTATCTCCAGGCCTAGGAAGCATGACTACGAAAGTAGTTCCTTTGTTTTTAACAAATTATCTTCAAGGAAACCCTAGAAGAAAAATATCATATCTATCTACTCAAAAAGAGTTTTCATTTACTGCAAATATCAACCTCATGCTTGAGGAGTCAGACATTGGGTTCTGAATCTAAGCACCATGAAGACACTTCAAGAGAGACATGCTGGCTGTTAGGGACCATCATTCTACATGAAATAAAACAGACTGTATTCACCTTCTTGCCTTATGGTCAATAAAAACTACATCGACTTTGCTTGAAGCTCCCATTTTGACAGCAATGAGGTTTTCTCCCTTACATCTGCACTACAGAAAACTACTACCGTCTATAACAGCCTTTAAGATTACATATCCCCCCCGCCCCAATTCTTGCCTTAATATCACTTCTCTGTCTTTCATCTCATTTTTTCTAACTTAAGGAAAAGAGAAAAAATAACATTTGCTCTTCTTCCATGAAGAATAAATCTCATCATTCTTTTAAGTTATTGTCTCTACATGCATTCTTTTAAAGAATTAAAATCTCTCCTAACAACATCCGTAGCTTAATCATTTTCTTTTCTTCGTTCCAAGGTCTAACGTGCTGTCTTCACTTTATTTACTTGGCTGGAACCTAACCAAACATTCTTTTTTCTACATCTGTATTTATCTGCAGTATTTGTTTTCAGTGAATTTCAAAACATGACCATTCTCCTTGTGTTGGCTGTGGAAACATTAAAATGAATGCCAAATGTTAGAGAATGTACCGGCATCCTTGAAGTCATCCGGCCTTGCCTGCAGAGATGTACTCAATTCAGACTGATTTAGACACTATTCTAAGTGCTTTTACACAGCTGTGAATGTGGCAATGCTTGTGTCCTCATGGAACTTCCATTCCAGAAATACAAATATAATATAATATAATTTACAGAGATACAAATATAATATAATTCCAGATAACTCTAAAAATGAAAAGAAAAAGAAACCCCAGTTAATGCAGGAATACTATTTTAGATAATGTATTTTAATAATGCTCTTTGAAGAGTTATACTTGAATGATTAACTAAACAAAATAATGGAGCAGGTTTGGAAAATGACATTATGAATGAAGGGGGCAGTCCATGACCAAGACAGCTTTGGTTTTCTGGAGGAAGGGTAAGAAAGATGGTTAGAGGAGCAGAAGGGACAAGTAGTGAGGAAATAGAAGGGTGAACAAAGAATATATAGAAACAGAAATCACATGAAGAGGTCTGGATTTTTTTAATTCAAGTGTGATAAGAAGCTATTGGAAGCTTTTGAGCAGAGATTTAAATGATGCCGTTTAAGTATTCGTAAGCTCACTGTGACAACACTAGAATGGAGAATTTAGCAAGAGAATAGAGGAACTGCAGGTTTTGTCCTAAGCTAATTGGTGGGTAGGTGGAAGTATAAGGTAGCAAGTTCGTGCAGAAAAAAAAGGCAGAGGTGAACTTTAGAATATGTTCAGTGGAGCAGATAGAACACAAACACTGGAGGCAAATAGAAGTGATCTTAAACCTCAGGTTATAATCTGTGTTTAGGTTGACTTAGTATCTACACACATTTGGATGAGCATGACCTCAGCTGTGAAGCTTAGATACTATTGCCCATCCTGTAAGGGTGTTATGAGCCATCATGAGGCAATGCAAAGAGAGTGTCTAGCAGAGCAACTGTTGTAATTAATGTAAAAGACATGTTCTTTTGATCAACAGATCGGAGTTCAAATCTCAATTTAACAAGTCGCAGTGTATTATTTTTAGTACTAGATGAGCCCTCTGAAGTCCCTCCCCTCCTCTGCAAAATGTATATGATGATATCTATCTCACGTAGTTGTTCTGAGAATTAAAACCATGTGTGGCAGCACCTGAGGATATAGTGGATTCAACTTAGTAGCTGCATGATTTTGGATTACTTCTCTAATCAATCTGTGCCACAGTTTCTTCCTCTATAAAATTGAAATGTCTGAAATATTCGTGAGGGTTGAATAAGAAAATATATCTGTAGTTTTTACCAAAATATATAGTATATAGTTTGCGTTAAAAAATGTGAGGTGATATAATGATTATCATCTTCAGAACCTTTCTTTCGCCTCCCTTTCTGCATGCACAGAAACAAGTGTTCACTTTAAAGATTTAGTTTATGAATGGCTTTAGATACTCAGCCTAATCAATGTCTGCAATCCTTTTTCTCTGCCTTTGCCTCACTAAAACCTTGAGTGGTGACATATAATAAGGCCAAGGACAATAGACAAGGTCTGTAATGATCTTTATCTGTCCCTATCACTAGCTACTTGTCCATGACAAGTCCCTTTCCTTCTGGGTACCATTATACGTGTTGGTATTGTTCATTAATTCATTCCACCCATTTAAGGGTCCATTCTATTTCAGGTCACCAGACACCAAAAAAGATAGGACAAAAACATTAAAATACAAGGATATATATATAGAAATATATATAGTTCAGAGCAGAAGTCCCAAAATGATGGTCCATGGGCAGTTCATAAGTGGTCCATGCATTAAAAAAATAATAAAATAATTTTTCTATTTACAATCAGGACCCTTTTACATTAAAAGTCCCATATTATTAACTTTTCTTTGCAAGAATATGAATATTTTACCACAATTATTTGCAGCAGGATAGCAATTGACTCCATGAGGCATATGCCCTTCATTTAGACACAACTCCCTCCCATCCCAACTCTCTGTTGCTATCACACCCAATCTACTCATTCATCCTTAATACCTAGTGAGTATCTGGAAATTTATGAATATAAAAGCTTGATTGACTACAAGAAAGAATGTAATCTAAATTTACTTTTTTCTGGTTGAAACATGAATGCTAATAATTCCAAACAGCCAATTGTTTGGGCTGTGATTTTCCTGCTTTGCTTCATCATCTATTGCTACTATGTCTTCACATCTGTGATTCTGTAAATAGAACATAAATTGTTGTTTTGTTTAAAACTGATATGCCATAATTCTGATTAAAACATCATCAGAATGGGAAATTTTATAAAAATAAATATATGCAGTTCTCATTAGAACCAGTAAGAACATAAATCACATTTAATAATCTAAAGCTTAGATCTAGTTACAGTTACTTACCTCGAGATTTAAGTATAGGGAGCCCACGGATGAAAAAATGGATATTGCTGCCCTACAGACTTGATCAGGTCTTGAACAAGCAGATCAGCATAAACCAATTAGAGATTAAGCTTTACCTGGTAGAACTTTACCCAGTTATTGCTAGTTTTCTCTTTTACCTTTGTTTCTTATTGGCTTTTCTAAACAGTGGTGGCAGCTCTATTGTGCCAGTAACCCAAGCTAATTAACAGAAGCCACCAAAAGAAAGAAACTCCAATCCCTGGAGTTTCTTTCCATGTAATGTTGGCCAACAGAAGGAGTAAATGGGAAAACTGGGGTTAGCAATTAGATTATTTACATCGACAAAGGCTACATCACTAGGAGTGATGCAGGGTCTACAGAATCCAAGGAGTTCCCAAGCTAGCGATTTGGCCAACTCCCTTTGTCCTTTGACAAAACTTAATTTTCTCTCCAACCCCCACCCCCCACCGCGGCCAAGATGGAGTGGGCAGGTCAGGTACTTCTCAGATTCTATTTCCTGTTCCTTTAATTGCTTTTCTCATTAGAACATCATTGCATATGGAGATAGTCTATAACCGAGGAAGCAGGGCTGTGACCCTTGGGAAGTTCAAGTCTATCTAAGACTCTTGCTCACATGGCAGAATGACATTGGACTGTTTTTAATTACCTTGACTGTTGTATTTACGAAGATAAAAGCTCTTCACTTTTCTCCTCATTATATTATCTTTTTTATCCTACCATCTCCCCTAAATTCTCCAACTCAACACATTTTATTTTGTAAGCTATTCCTCATATCTCTTTCTCCTTCGAAATAAAACATTTCTAATCAATACTCAGGAATACCTTCTTAGTTTCTCCTTCCACCCAAAACTTTACTTTCAAGTGAAATTCTACAGTTTGTCGAAACCATATTTAAACTTTAAAAACTTACTTCTGCTCTTCAAAAAACATGTTAGAGAGGTGGTCCCTGCTTAATATATTTCCACATGTGATTGCAGAATTAACATAATAAAGACTGAAAAAGTTTCTGTTACACTCTAGAGTCCATTCTTATTTGGCAATTCCTTAGAGTTAGCAAGTTAGAAAGAAATTCATTTTTTAAAAAGGTTCTCACTTTTTCACTTTTCTCAACACTGTATACAAATTCCAAAAATAAAACAAAAATGAACAATGTTTCACTTTTTTTTTTTAAGCATAAACACAAGGTAGCAGGTTTTACCTGAAGAAACTGATTTCATTGCTGTGTAGTCTCTAAGATTCCGAAAACGATCACAGGGAATGGGAGAACAGATCGTCTTTTTTCTGTCTCCTATGATGAGGCAGGTTGCAGAGACCCTGCATACACTGAATTCTCAGGGACAGCTGAGCTGCAAGGTCAGAGTTCTCTGTAGTGCAGGAGGGCCAGTGCAGTATAATTTCAAGGGTCCATAAAAGTCATATACACAAATAACTACTTTCCCCTTCTGCATGCTAATAGTTTACCTCTGTATTTGTTGAAGAAAGAAAGAGAAGATCTCTAGTGGTGTAATGCCAAAGCAGAGAGTCAAAACATGTGTATGGCAAGAAGGATGGAAGAGTGGGAACAAGGAAGAAGGGAGGAAATGTCAAATGTCAAGAGGAAGAGAGTAAAGAGATTGAGGAAGAAAGAGGAAATAGAAACATTCTAATTCTTCTCAGACTTCTCGATATATGTCCTGGGCAGATCAGTAACTCTCTGTGAAAGAGGCAGAACTGTACTAGCTTCATAAAGCTATCGTGAGAATTAAACAAGGTACTGCCATATGAAGCACGTCTATATATGAGAGTTTCCTTACTATGAGTTATTAATCATATCAGGGAGCAGAAACCAGGGGCTCTGTGTTTATAGATCACAATATAGTATAGGTGAGGCTATCTGAACATTTTCTAAAAGTTTATATCAGAAAGATGAGCGGGAAAAGAGATGTGTGCACACAGGCCTTGGGCTCTTGGAGAACAAAAGAGAAAGCTCTAGACTGCTAAAATATAATTCCAGTTTTCAGGATTTTCTTAGTGTAGATTCTATTTGGTAGCAGATGTGACAAAAATAAGCCTATTCTTCCTATATCTAAATGGCTTGGGCAAAACATCTTTTTTCCTGTTCAACTTTCAGATAAATGTTTTTCTGCAGTGTCAGTCATAATTTCCCCTCTTTCATTCCTGATTTTGCTTATTTGTGTCCTTTCTCTTTTTTCTTTTGTGAGTCTAGCCAGGGGTTTGTCAATTTTATTAACCTTCTCAAAGAACGAGCTCTTTGTTGCATTTATTTTTTCTATTTTTTTGTTTGTTTTCAATTTCATTTATTTCTGCTCTAATTTGACGATTTCTTTTCTTCTACTGACTTTAGGCCTCATTTGTTCTTCCTTTTCTAGTTATTTTTTAAGATAAAACATTAGGTTGCTTATTTGAGCACATTCTTGTTTTTGGAGGTAGGCCTGTAATGATATGAACTTTCCTCTTATGACCACTTTGCTGTGTCCAAAAAGTTTTGATATGTTGTACAATCATTATCATTTGTTTCTATGTATCTTTTGATTTCTCTTTTTATTTCTTCCCTGACCCAGTTATTCTTCAGTAGCATGTTGTTTAATCTCCATGTATTTGTGGTTCTTCCTGATTTCTTTTTGCAGCTGATCTCTAGTTTCAAAGCATTAGGATCAGAGAATACGGTTGGTATGATTTCAACCCTCTTTTATTTGTTGAGGCTATCTCTATCCCAGTATGTGATGGCTCTTGAGAATGTTCCATGTGCACTAGAGAAGAATGTATAAGCAGCTGTTTGGGGATGAAAGGCTCTGTATATGTCAATTATGTCCAGCTGGTCTAATGTGTCATTTAAGAATGTTATTCTCTTATTGATTTTCTGTTTGGATGATCAGTCCACATCTGATAGTGGGATATTTAGGTTCCCTACTACAATAGTGTTTTGGTCTGTTTGTCCCTTTAGTTCTGTTAGTTATTGCTCCCTGATTGGGAGCATAGATATTAATAAGTGTTAGGTCTTCTTAGTGTATGATTCCCTTTATCATTATGAAGTGTCCCTCAGTATCTTTCTTTACCTTTTTTATTTCGAAGTCTATTTCGTCCGATATTAGTACTGCTACTCTCGCTTTTCTCTGAATGTGATTTGCTTGGGGTATCATTTTCCATCCTTTGACTTTGAGTCTATATTTGTCTTTGAAGCTGAGATGTGTCTCCTGGAGGCAGTACATAGTTAGATTTCGTTTTTTGATCCATTCTGCAGCTCTGTGACTTTTTATTGGTGAGTTCAGTCCATTTATATTTAGGGTGATTATTGAAATATGAAGTCTTCTTATAGTCATTTTTGCTTTTGCTTTTTGGTAGCTCAGTATTTCCATTGCTTCCTTGTCCTTGTGTTTCTGTTTTCTTTATTTTGGTTGACATTTGTGGGTCTTGCCTCTGGTTCTTCTTGTTTTATGTTATATACTTCAGTTCAGAATCTTCTGTGTGTAGTTACCATTACGAATATATATATATATATATATATATATATATATATATATATATATATATATATAACTATTAAGTGAAAGGAACTACCAGCCTAGAATAATATATCCAGCTAAGAATAATATATCCAGCTATATATATATATATATATATATATATATAATATGTATATGTATATACTCTGAATGACTATTACATATATATATATGTAATAGTCATTCATATATATATATAGCTGGATATATTATTCTAGGCTGGTATAATATATATATATATATGTAATAGTCATTCATTTTCTTCTGTATGGGCCTTATCTCTATTCCTCTTTGCAAATTTGGATCTTTGAATCCTCCCCTTTTCAGTCATTGTTATCTCAGTTTTTTCCTATGTATGCTGAACGTTCATTACTACCTTTCTACAGCAATTCTCTTCTTGTTATTTAAGCTTATAATGCCTTGTTCTTAGTAAGGGTTGCACTCCTCTGCTTCTATTTGCTTGATAGTTACTTTACTCCTAATTATGTATTTTTGTTTTGTTTTATTTCGTTTTGTTTTCTTATTTTGTTTTAGGTGAGTTGCCCCCTTTCAGTATTTCTTGTAGTGCAGACCTCGTAGTGGAGAATTCCTTCAATTCTTGTGTGTCTGGAAAAGTCTTCATTTCTCCTTCATGTCTAATGGAGAGCTTAGCTGGATATATTATTCTAGGCTGGTAGTTCCTTTCACTTAATAGTTTGAATATTTGACTCCATTCCTTTCTGGCTTGTAAGATTTGCTCTGAGAAGTCTGATAATAATCTAATGGGTTTTTCTTTATAAGTTATCTTCTTTTCCCTGGCTGCCCTAAGAATTCTGTCTTTGTCATTGATTTTTGATAACTTTAATACAATGTGGCTTGGTGAAGGCCTTTTTGGGTTGAAATAATTGGGTATGCTATTGACTTCTTGAATTCCAAGCTCTAGCTCATTCCTTAGATTTGGGAAATTCTCATGAATTATTTGTCTGAAAATGCCTTCTAGTCCCTGCTCCTTTTCCTTGCCTTTGATAATGCCCAATATTCTTATGTTTCCTCTCCTGATGGTATCTGCTAGATCTTATATTTTTCTTTCATTATTTTTCATTTTTTGATTTCTCTCTTTTTCATTCTGTTTTATTTCTAGACTTCTGTCTTTGATATCACTGATTCTTTCCTCCATTTGGTTGACTCTATTTCCCAAGCTTGCTATTTCATTTTTCAACTTTTGTAGTGTGTTCTTCATCTCCAGAAGTTCTATTTGATTCCTTTTGAGAGTTTCAATCTCCTTGCTCTGCTCATCTAGCAGTTATTGCAATTCCTGAAATTGTTGAATTGAGTTGTTTTGGATCTCATTGAGTTTTTTCAGAAGTACCATCCTGAATTCTCTGTTTAAGTCACATATTTCTATGTCTGTAATCTTATTTTCTGAAGATTTTTCTCTTTCTTTCTGAGATGTCTTGTCGCCTTGGTTGTTCATAGTGTTTAATGGACTATTTCTCCACCTGGACATTAATGGAAGTGTATTCTGCTGTTTTTCCAGAAAGAAGATTTATTATATAAAGGTCTCTCTTTAGCCTGATGGAAAGAAGACACTTTTCTTTTGGTTTCCAGTAGGTGTCATCTAAGCCTCTTGGATCCCTTCTTTATATAAAGCCTAAGTCTTTTTTTTTTTTAATTTTCCTGTAGATATTGCAACCAGGGCCAGTAAAACTCAACTGTCATTTCTCTGTGGTCCTGTCCAGCTTCTCTGCTTTCTCCCCTGATGATTTTGCCCTGCTGCTGGCTGTGTAGGAGCCTTGGCACATCCAGGCAGGGCTAATCAGGGAAGTCGCTGTACCTTCTTCCTTCCCCGTCCTCCTGCAAGGAGCTCCGGGGATGTGAGAGGCAACTTCTTTATTTCTCCCAGTCCACCACCTGACACCCCGGGTTTTGACCTGTGGTAACTCTTATGCGCAGATCCCATGCTCAGACGTGCTAGTATGCAGTTTGAGTATTTTTTATTGTTTTAAATGTTCAGTTTATTGTTATTTCAAGGAGAGAGATCTGAGGACATCTCTCACTCTGCCATGTTTCCCTGCCTCTTCAGATAAGTGTTGAAGGAGATCTTGGAGCAAATCTGTCCGGATGTGATTGGAAGGAAAGTGTAAATTAGGAAATGTTCTCTTGATTTTATAAAATATCTGCACAAATATCATGTGGGGGATTAGGCTTAACCTAAATAGAGAGAAGAATGACAAAGAAAGAAGCAATTGGAACTGTTTAGCATAGTCTGTATTGCGGGAACATTAACATAGGTCACCAGCTGCCTCAAATCCTCTGTGCAAAAAGATGGATTATAAATCAATAAAAATAACAATGGTTATTATCATTAGAATGTAATGATGCTTATTCCTCACCAAAACCAAGGTGAACGTTTATATATTAGTAAAGACTGTGAAATGAGGATGCAAACTAGTCACTGCTTTGAAGTTGATGCAATCTTAAAATGATCATTCCATCAGACTTTCCCTCTCTCCCAACTATCACACTCCTCAGATGGTCACAATGCCCACTTTGGAATCACTTTTTCTGTACTCAGCACTGCCTCCTTTGCTTGTTTCTTCTTGTTCTCTCTGCTGTTTGATTTACATTTGTGTCTTCTTTTCTACCAGACTGTAAGCGTCCTTCAGGGGGCCTAGATATTGATCATATCTTTCATTGCCACTGTTCTTCTGCATACAAAATAACAGTGCAGCATATGGAAAAACTGAGGAGGAACTAAAAACTGCTCTTTCTTTTGGTACTGGCTGTGGTGATCGGTGTTGCTGTTGGGCTGAGCTTGGACTGGTACAGGGAAAGTGGAGATGAAGGCCATAGTGATATACTGAGCAGCTATCTGCTCACACATATGGACATATCTAAAATGAAGACTCCAATTCATCTACAAGAGAAAATTAATTGTGAGGATGATGAAAAACACAACAAAGAAAGGCCTCTTTTTGAAAGAAAACTTCAACATGAGCAAGTATCTACAAAGATCCTTGAATTATGAATAGAAACTGCAAAGAATTGACATGTGTTGTGAACTTTCCAGGAATGCTGGACAAAATGCAATTTATCTTTAGAAAAATAATAACTGGTAATGCAATGGCACTCTTCCAAGAAAACTCAATTTCCAAGATCTAAGAACCCTTTCCCATTAGGATTACAATGCTCCAACAATTTATATAGAATGCTCAGTTATTAATTTCTATTATTTTTTTAAGGTGCAGAACAAAATGACACTGTATTTAGAGCCCTTACTACTATATAAGCTCAACGTGAATCCGCAGCTAACATCAAGGAGATTAATGTGAGGTAGCGGTCCCTGTCTCCAGGTGTCAGGGTCACTTGGGCTGAGGTTCGTTGCCTGCTACAGAATGTAGGTCCGTCTTGCTCTTTTTGTGTGTGTGTGGGGAGAGATAGTGGCCAGAAGCCTTGTTGGGAACAACATCCACATAAAATCTATCTATAACCAAGGTCAAACTGACACAACTGTACATTAAAGGAGCCAGTTATATATTCTTATTTTGAAGACAGAGGAAATATGAAGACTTAGAAAAGCAGGGCAGCAAACTAGGACAGCGATGCTAAAAGGTGACACAGGGTCTGAGGACAGGAACAGAGAGAATAAAGAGAGGCAGACATCATATGGAGATTCGTATGAAGAAATCCACTTTAAGACTTCATATGTCTAAGTTATTTTTTATTATTATTTTTTCTCTGAAAGGAAGTTGGTTCTCTGAAAGAGAGTTGACTTCTGTTTCAGTTGCTGACATAAACTTACTCTTCTCTCCAAGAGTTACCTCGTGAGCCCAATGTGGATTTGACTTGTTCATTGGGCATGATTTAGTACCTAAGTTAGCTTTTTGGAAATCTCGCCAATATTAGCATTGTGTGCAGACACTTCTCAAATGAATGCCCCCCTGGAACACTAGTGGAGATGATGCTATTAAATCACACAGCAGTGTTCTCTGCCACTCTATGAAAGGAGGACAGTGTTACGACAGCCTCTGGATGCCATTCTGTGGGTAAAATATGAAGGTTTTTCAGGGAGTGTCTGGAGGAAATTTCTAGCATGCTGTTGGGTGAGAGTATAGTAGAGACAGAGCTATGTCAGCCTCTCTCATCACTTGGCGACTGGAGCTCCAAGTAGACACATGATTGGTAAGAAGACTGCAGGAACAAGAAAAAGGGCAGGAAATGCCCACTGAGACAGATCATCAGGGAGAAACATACAGACAGACAGAGTGGAAACTCATTTCTCACAAGCCCCATGGCCTGCCCTTTCCCATCTGAGTGACCTTGAGTCAATTACCCTGACTTCACTGAGCATTAGTCTCATCGCTCTCAATAAAGAAACTCAACAGGTGTTTGTGGCCATGTTCTGATCCATTAGCCATTTGAGAAGCTCCTACTTCCTTTTCTGCTTCCTTCACCCCACCATGTGGGTTGATTTTTTTCCATTTGTAAGTTGCTGAGAACTATAGTAACAATCTCATATGGCTGTCACTCAAATAGAAAAAAAAGGTTATTGCTTTTTCAAAACAGGCTAGAGTTACAGCAGGGATATAAAATGTTGACTTCCACTGGGTATGTTCAAATGTCCTATTGGCTCTTTTGCCCTCTGTAAAAGCTCTCTTCTTTTGCCCACTCACCAGAAACTACCTCCTCTCTTTGAGCAAGGTTAGATAAAGGAGCTGACATTTAATTTCTATGATTTATTTGATACACAAATCATGGTACTCCAATATGCCAGCTGCAAAATGTCCTTGCATAGTTTTTGATCATTGAGAGAGTAACATAACAAGATCACCACAAATCTTTTATATCCGCAGATTAGAAAATAGTGAAGGACTTGTAATGACAGCTCCTGGCCGTACACCTAGTCACTAGAAGGCAAGAATGATAGAATAGGCATTTGTCCTTAGGCAGGACTCACCAAAGATTTTGGGATTATTATGCTGGCTGGAGATGTCCTTGGAGGCCATATTAAGCATACAGGTTTATGCATTTATCTCAGACTCTTGCCCTTTTTCTATTTCTGATATTAGGAATTTACTATTTCTCAGAAAGAAAGACAAGGTGTCCTCACTATACTGGGCATTCAGTAGAGTAAATGTCAAGCTTTTCTAGTGCATATGGTAAATACCCAAACAGGGCTTTCCTAGGAAAAAGGTCCAGAAAGGCTTTCTGTCAGCCAGACCTGGTTGTGGTTCATTTTCTTTACCAGTAAAGAGCAACACAGTGACCCTCGCCACCACCACCTTCCTGCAGACATAGTCTTTGTTGGCAAACTTACCAGCTCAGCGCTTTGCTTACCTGCAGTCATATGCTCAATGTCTGGCGACAGCATCCACTATGAATGACATCAAATGTTTAATGATTAAGTAATTATGGTTAACAGTTCTATTTAATTTTCTCTACCAAGATTTGATTAAATAGAGTTCACTATTTTTTGAAAATCTGAAAGTTTCAATATCCCTAGTGCTTAAAAACAAATTATGTAGAGGAAAGCTACATTTTCCCTCCCAAAACATCAGTGAAAATAGTAAGAATTCTTTAGAGTAGTGGGAAATATATAAACATTAAGATGGAAATTATTATTATTATTATTATTAATTTGGGAGAAGTCATTGTTAAATAACTACTGAACTGTTTATATATTTTTATGATTATAAAAGTTCATAGATTACAAAAAATAAAAATATATGAAATACCTGTAATTGAATTGCTGAGTAATAATAACAACATTTGATATCATGGCCTTTATTTTGTTATGTTTTAAATCTGTCTGTCTGTCTGTCTCTCTCTCTCTCTCTCTCTATATATATATATATATACATATATACATATGTAGATAGATACATATGTAGATAGATACACACACACACACACACACACACACATATATATATATATATATACATATATATATATATATATGTGTGTGTGTGTGTGTGTGTGTGTGTATCTATCTACATAGATATATATGTATATATAATATATATGTGAGTTAGCATATAAATGTATACGTGTATATAAATCACACAAATGGGAACTAATTATACAAATATGTACACTGTGTGTGAATAGAAGCTTACATATTTAGAATTTATAATAATATTTAGAATATATAATTAGAATATACTTAGAATATATAATTTTAAATTTTAATTTTTTTAATTAAAGTATAGTTGACATACAATATTATAAATATTATATTAGTTTTAAGGTGCAACATAGAGACTTAATATTTATATACCCTATTATGTGATCACCATGATAAGTTTGGTAATTATTTGTCGACACAAAGTTTTCATGGCATTATTGAGTATGTTCCTTGAGTTATACATTACATTCCTATAACTTATTTATTTTATAACTGAAAGTTTGTAATTTGAAAGATGTTTTTAATGAATAATGAAAACTCACAACTAGTTTGACAGTCCTTGAGGCTAAAACCACTGTGCCTATGGTGAGTTTTCTATGTCCTTCCTATTCCATTCCCAGAATCTCTCCCTATTCTAATCTTTCAGCGCTCCTCACATTTCTGGTCTAAAAGAATGACTGCACCTGCCAGTATATTCTCCTCTAGGCTTTAATTTTCTAAAATACAGCAAATGATCATCGAGATCATTGAATGAGGACAATACCCATGTTTCACACCTCATTATCGGGAGACATGAATTAATTTGTTTGGCTGAATTAAGAGAAAGAAAACACCACTTATTGAGCTTAATGATGAAATAACTGAAAATGCCTTCCTCTTAGGGGTTTTGCGGCTTCTCAGCCAGGCAACACTCATGTTTAGTGGGACACTGGGCAATTTATTTTCTTCTCGAAGGACTGCTGAGTTCTCTGTCTGAGAGGGTAAAGAGAAAATAGAGGCTCTGGAGTCAGGTCACTCTGGACACAAACCTGCCTCTTTCTCCTGAAAGGAGTGCATCTATATGAGTATGTCTGTACGTGCCGTTACTTTCTTTTCTATGTGTAATTTTCCTCCTAGGTAATGGAGTGACAAACTCTGTAATTATTTTGGTGTTTGAGAGGAATAACATGAATGTATGAACAGTGCCTGGCATGCGGGAGATATGTAATCTATGTTTATTCTGTGTACAGGCAGGCGCACAAACACACACTTCCCTTAGAACCTCATAGCAAGGAGATAGTTGGTGTGAGCATTGTAATGCCTCTCCAGTAATTGTGTTTAAAAAAAACCCTTACTACTTTCTACATCATTGTATTTTTATTTAATGGTTTACTTTTCTTTCTTATTCCTTTTCTTCAACATCCATTCCTGTCACACTTGGGTTTGTGGATATACTTAGCAACTTTCCTTAAGTATTGTTTTATTCTAATTGAACCTATTATATGTGTAAAAATCAACACCTTCACACAGCCCAGGCATTTCCTTGGCTATAAATTCAATTATTTTATCATTTCATTGTGTCTAATTTTTCTTTATCTTTTAAATATGAGTGATGCTTTCCATGAGACCTTATCCATGTTCTCGATATTATCATTCAGTTTCTGAGACTACAAACTTGACTAGCACTCCAATTATAGCTTGACCAATCTGACAAAAAATTGGATATTAATTGTTATTTCCCACATACTGAGATATCCTATAGGTATTCTAATGTCTTATTTAATGCTACAGTTTTATACTGTTTAGTATATGGTTTGGTTTGTGTTATACTAGGACAAATGAGTCCACTTTGGTCTCAATCTCTCAGAGGCAGTACTCATTCTGCCTCTTAAGTTTAAAATGTTTTTACTGTTATGATGGTGGAGGTGGTGCTAGTTGTTTGCCTGTGCTCTGTGTGTGTGTGTGTGTGTGTGTGTGTGTTGTGTGCACACTTGTGTGTTAGGTCCTGAGATTAAAGCAGACTGTTAATGTTTCCACATTTTTCTTTTTAAACTTTTGATAGTTTTCTTTTATCGTAGAACTGATATAATTTGTAAAGAGATGTCAGAGGCAGTAGTTTGAATAAAAAGAAAATATGTATAAAAAAGACCTCTCAATTTGAGAGCTCTTTCAAGAAATACTGAGTCAGATTTGTCCCTCATCTACCCACCACCCCCAATCCTCTCCCACTCCACTCCTGTCCCTGGCCTTGCACAGACATGCACTTATGATCACTCTCTAACTTTAATCAGATATTGGTACTGTATGCATCACAAGATCAATTTTACTTAGGGGAATGTGTGCACCTTTTAAAATCACAAGCAATGACATTAAAGTGCTTTGTAGAGTGATTACATTATTGTCAGATGTTGCATTCTACAAAACCAGGAATGATCAACATTCAAGCTAAAGATGTTTCCTTTAATTATATGAAACATCAGTCTGCAAGTCACATGAAGTAAAAAGGGGAATTTTATTTCAATTCATCCAAAGACAAATGCACTTCCAACTTCCAACTGCTAAAATTCAGCAGAATTAATAGGACTTTGGTACATTGCTGATAGGTTTGACTTTTAGATTTCGATAGCTGGCCCCATGCCTGTGCTTGATGCTGCTGTTCACCTGCCTATTTCTGCTCCCCAAGGACAAGGCTATTTCAGAATACACATTTATTTCCATCAAACCAGGGAAGATGTCTCAGAAAAATAAACCTCTGGTACTTTTTTTTCCCCTTAGCAATGTGATTTGGATGATTCTACAGTAAATGAAAAGGATGAAGACATGATTTGAGAGACATTAAGACTGTAAATAGGGACAAAATTATTTGGCTTCTGGACTCTTTCACAACAATTAATTTTATAAAAGAGTATTCTGATAGGTTAAAAATAATGCATAAAAATGCACAATAGTCACTGACAGAACTTCAAAGATCCTGCAGAACTGAGATGGTATTCATCACAGAAAATCAATTTCCTGTAAATGGCGAAGAAGCAAAGATTTTAGGCCAACATCAGATATGATTCTCCAACCTATTTACTGCTTATTTTCTGGAAAAGCTCAATGGAAATTTGAAATAGATATTGTTTACCATTACTTAATTTTTCTTCTTTCTTTTCATCATCATTGGTTATATCAAAGTTAATATTTTATGTATATTTTTAGACCCAGTTTTCTTCCACAAAATATTCACTACAATTAGAAAAATAAATATTGGTGTTCCTGCTTGCAAAGTGATCCTCAATGCTAGTGAATGATGAAGAAAAGATAAATGTTCAGTATTAAGTCCCAGAATACTGCCCTCTAGTCCTCTGGTTAGCAGAAACCGAAAGCCTAAATCTATACAAACTGAAAAAAAAATGGGAGGCTTAGAAACATTTATGTAGGTTAAAATTTTCTAGAAATTCAAAATGAGTTTTATTATCAATCATTATAATTAATTCCAGCAATTAATAAAAATCATTTAAGAATTATGATACTTGTTAAACAAACAAACAAAAAAACTTTGATATCCAAAAGTTTTTCTCAAAAAAATAAATAAATAAATAAACAAAGACCAGGAGAGCTTTTATACATTATGTTTTAGGAAAGAAATGTGCAAGTTGTTTTGAAAGAATTTACATTGGCTACACTTGAGGGAAAGTGGGATAAGGTGAAGTGAGGGCAGTTCTGTGAGAGGAGCACAGTCTTTTAAGAAAGAAATAGTTACTAATTTTTATTGGTAACAAGCTGCAATCCTGAAAGTTCATGCATATGCAGAACACGTGTCCTCTAGTGGTTTGCTACTAAATGACTGGATGTTGATTTGAAGCTCTAACATACATTCAGTAATATGAGCAGTCTTTTTTCAGCTGGTCTCCAGCTACTAACAGGCTATCTGCTTTTGTCACTTTCTCTCACTCTCCAGCCTACTGTAATTTAATTTAGAACATTTAAGATTTTTTTTGTCATATCCCTTGGTAATATGTTATATAAAAACTTATAGTTAGAAAATGTTTCTATTTCTTTATTTTTGGGTTTCAAGAAATGAAAATCATCTCCCAGCTAATTCAAGCTCTGCTATGTAACAGGAAGCACTGTCCTCTACAGCTCATTTCCTCTTATTCTCTGTGACTAGGCCCTTCAGCTACATTTTTGTACCTTCTTCTGCCTTTAGATGTAGGAAGCCTTGTAAAAGCCAACAGCTTCCACAGGAAGAGAGCCAGGTCAAGGACACCGAAGAGCACTATGAATTTCCCTCTGTAAAAGAAAGTATAGGAGAATTTTATAGAAACCAGTTTCATCTAACAAGGTCTATTTATTTAGACTGCTACATTAATAGAAAACAAAAACAGATCTTTTTAAAAAATATAATTTTATATCTAATTTTATTTAAATATTAATTTCATACTTAAATTATATTTATATGAAATATTATTTTTTGTAAAACTCAATGTTTCTTTGAAAAGCCATAGGAATTATTTGGAAATTCAATGAATAATTGTAGAATGAAGAAAGATATAGTGTAGAAGAATTTCTGTGTTCCTAAGACTGATTTATTGTTTCTGAGTCAAATTATATTATGTAGAAATTCTTTCTCTATACATAAAAAGCTTTGTCAATATAGGATTCAATTTAGTATATTAAGCATCATGAAGATCTGCTAGAAATATGTGTTACTTCTATGCTTATATCCAGGTTTTCTTTTTATTCTTCATCGTTTTATTTATTTATTTTTTTTGTTTCTAGTTAGCTAATATCTATTTACCAGCTCTTTGATCTAACAAACAGGTCAGGGAAGGAAAGGAGCCCAGTGAATTACATGAAAAGCATCCTAGAGAAAGTAGGGGACTTAGTTGCAGCCCTGTCTCTAATCTCCACTGTCTGCATCTACTTGAGCAAGTTATTTTCTCCTATGTGTTCTGTTTCTTCCTAATTTAGTACAAGTCATATATCTTTTGCCTGTATCACAAGTTTTTAGTGAGGATCAAGTAAGACTCTAAAATATAAAAAATGCTATATATTCATAAAATGTTATTATTTATACAATGGTGATAATATTAGTTATGTATACTAATTTCATATTAACTGATAGTATCAGTTAATAGTAGTAAACTGATAATAAATAGAGTAGAATTCTCTCTTCTACCCTTTCAATCTTGATTTAATCATAATCAGTAGGTATTCTTAGTTCTAAGATATTTTGAGGTTCAAAGTTGATCATGGGGCAGAGGGTATATCATAATTATAAAATGTGTTAAAAAGAAAGTCATTCAAAAAGCTAACTGCAGTTTTGACTTGACTTATATAGATTTAATTATCTATAATTTATGGAAAGTAGATTTAAGATTAAGCCTTTCTAAATATGATTCCTTCACAAAAGAAAGAATCACACTTTGAGTAATCTACAACAATTTTATATTGTTGTAGAAAATATAGAAAATACAGATATGTTTGTTCCTTATCTGCCAACATAGTGTTTATTTATAGGGGTATTGTTTATCAGCACTGGAAATCACCCTCATCTTCTCTTCAAAAGAAATATGAAAAGGCAATTATCCTAACCAGTTATATAATTCTCATTAAATGTAAGTGTTGGTGAAATTATGGACAGTATCTCATTTATTTATTTTTTTTATTTTTTAAAATCTATTGTTCAATTACAGTTGACATACAATATTATATTAGTTTCAGGTGTACAATATAGTGATTAGACATTTACATACCTTACAAAATGATCTCCCCAATAAGTCCAGTACTCATCTGATACTATATATAGTTATTACAGTATTATTGACTATATTCCTTATGCTATACTTTACATCCTCATGACTATTTTGTAACTACCAATTTATACTTTTTAATTTTTCCCCCATTCCAAACCCTGCCCCCTTCTGCAACCATCATTTTTTTCTCTATATCTATGAGTTTCTTTCTGTTTTTTTTGTTCATTTATTTTGTTTTTTAGATTCCACATAGAAGTGAAATCGTATGGTATTTACCTTTCTCTGTCTGACTGATTTCACTTAGCATAATATTCTCTAAGTCTATCCATGTTGTTGCAAATGGTAAGATTTCATTATTTTTATAGATAAATTATATATATACACACACACACACATATATATATATATATATATATATATTTATATTTGTATTTATATATTATATACCACATCTTCTTCTTTATGCATTGGTCTACTGTGGAAATTTAGGTTGCTTTTATATCTTGGCTACTGTAAATAAAGCTACAATGAACATAGGGTGCATATATCTTTTCAAATTAGTGTTTTATACTTCTTTGGCTAAATACCCAGAAGTAGAAGTGCTGGGTCATATGATAGTTCTATTCTTAATTTTTTGAGGAAACTTCATACTGTTTCCTGTACCAATTTAAATGTATCACCAACAGTGCATGAGGGTTCTCTTTTCTCCACATCCTTGCCAACACGTGTTGTTTGTTGATTTATTAATGATAGTTATTCTGACAGGTGTGAAGTGATATCATATTGTGGTTTTAATCTGCATTTCTCTGATTATTCGTGATGTTGAACAACTTTTCATATGTCTATTTGCCTTCTGTGTGTCCTTCTTGGAGAAAGTCTATGCAGGTCCTCTTCCTATTTTTGTATCTCATTTATCAAAATATTCATAATAGGGATTGATTATGAATTTTATAGATAAAGAAACAGATTCACAAAAGTGAGGTGATTTGCTGAAGCTCACACAGCTGGCGGTTAAACACAAATCTGACCCTAGTTTTCTTTGACCACAGAACCCTCGTATACCTGCTTCTATTATCTCTAGAAAACAAAGCTGTGTCAATTAATTCAAGAATGTTGATCTTGGCACAACCAAGTTCCAGAATCTACTTCATCACTGACAAATCCAAGAATTAATCCTTTAGTGTTATCACTCTGTGCCCACCAAAATTCTCTAACATTTTCATGAGTACCAGCATCTACCATGTAGCATTACCTTCACGTTCTTGCCTTTAAGTCATTTTTCATTTCTGAGGTATTACATTTCATCTTCACTTATTATGTCTTACCTATAAAGCAAGTCTAGTTATGTTGTCTTTCAATCATAGACTTTTTTTCAATTTTGTTCCATACCTGGCAAGTTAGTTCACGTTTACACTTCTAAATCTTTTATGCTTAAATTTCGTCTTTCTTAACAGAAACCTCTGGATATTGGATGTATAATTTTTGTTATTTTTTCTCATAAGTAGCAAAGAAATGACAAATAAACCTCTTAATATGGAAGACTTTCCACATTTTTTTATTCATTTTATAATCTGATTAATCCTTCCTTATTTGGCTTTGACATCATTTCTACCATAAAGTCTTCCTGACATATCAGTATGATTTAGATTCTTCTCTATGGCCATTTATCTCTGTATTCCTACCACTGGATATAGTGGTTGGCATTTAACAAATATCCATTAATGAAAGAGTAATGTTTTAAAGAATGAATAAAATATGTGTCTATAAATGAGAGGTTACTCTAAAATACTCTATTTCTGTGATCCAACTTATAATGTCAGCTCCTAAAAGATACATTATCTGCTAATTATTTTATGGTAACCTTGAAAATCTTGAAAGGTTTTTCTTCTTAACTGTTTTCAATAAATAGTAAAAATATCTATTTTCCTTTGAAATATGTTCAAGTCTTATAAAAAGTTGAAAATTAAGTGTACACTGAGTGTGTTATAATCCAGTGGAACCAATTGATATTAAATTTCTGTCATTGTATTCCGCTGGGTTGAATAGCTTCCTTTCAAAAACTATTATTTATTATTTACTGCATTAATCAGTCTAATCAAATTGTAAATTATAGTCAATTTCTTCTCAATTGACAAATGTATAAAACACAGATAATGTATTTTATTGCAACCAGTATGTGGTCTTACTATTTTTTTTTATAGAAGGTTATAATGAAGTTGACTTAAATTATTCATACATTCAGTCAAAATCTATTTTTTTAGTGTAATGTACAAGGAATTTATCAAAGGCTGAGTGGAAAGAGATGAAAGATAACATCCACTCTTCAGATGTTTACTATTAATGTAGAGAGGTAGATAAGTAAATGATTATAATGGATTATGTTGTTAAGTCTAAGATAATTAGATACCCAGCATTTTATGATAAAGAGCAGAAGAAAGACTACTCAGATTGGGGAATTTGGACGATCTCAGAAGAAAATATGTATCTGCTAAAGGATAAGGAGAGGGAGAGAGAGCAGCATGTGCAAAGACAAAGAGACATAAGTGACAGAGACGTGTTTGAGATTGAAATATATTGACTGGATAATAGGAACATTAAATCTGCATATCTCTGAGAAGAGAAGGGGTTAAAGCTGGAAATATATGCAGGAACTACTTCAAAAATGACCATTTATTCCCTCTCTAGCTTTTTTTTATATGTGTGTGGGGTTGGGGGCAGTTAAACAGTGGAAGAATGTGATCAGATTAGCACTTGCAAGGGCACTCTGGTATAGAGTTATCAGATAAAATACGGTTAACTTTCAGATAAATAATATGATAAATAATGTATATATTTTTTAATATAAGTACATTCCAAGTGTTATGTGGGACATACACTAACAGAAAGTTACTCATTGCAGACCTAAAATTTAACTTTAACTGAGCACCCTGTTTTATTATGTGTTAAATCTGACAGCCTTACTCTGGTAGCAGTGTGAAGAATAAATCAGCTATGAAAAGACAAGGCAAAAAGGCCAATTTGAGGGACAGATAATTAAAATATAAATTCATCCTTTGAGCCACAATGGCAATGGGAATGCTCTGTGATAGATTTCAGAATCTGAACCACATTGGTATGGTTACTGAAAATAGATAGGCATAGCTTGAGGAGAAAGGCTGTCTTTAGAACTTTAGATATTTAAAAGTCAGTGGATATCTTGGAATGCATAGATGATTTCGTAACCAGGGTCTACATATGTTAAACTGGGGAGAGGGTGACATGTACGAATGTCTGCCCTGAACACCATGTGGCAACACAGGACTACAAAGACCCAATGTATAAATCTTGGTCTCAGGGGGATGTTCACAAATATTCACCATATTGGTGTTTATATTGTGTGAATTTTTCAAATTTCTCTTGTACTTGTTATGTCACATCTATACCCAATGATCTTACAGTTAGTTATTATTAACCCGATTCTCAGATAAGAAATCTGCATGTATAGAGGTGCTTTAGCTTCTCTACCAAGCTACTATTTGCTCTTCAAATACAGTTGAAACTCACATTTCCCACTAAAATATTCACTGCTCACAATTTACTCTCCCTTCCACTTTCAATGAGACAGATAGAAAGAGAGAGGGAGAGAGGAAGAGAGGGAAAGAGAGAAAGAGAGAATTATTGCAACACTAGCACCTGTCATGCTTTGGACATTCTGCTGTCATGAAGAATGAGATTAATCATGACCTAATGGCCTAAGGGATTTTACATCTGGATGTATCAAGTCTGACCTAGATGATTTAACTCAAGACCATGCATAATAGGATTTCAGTATTTAAAAGATTAAGCTTTTTGTCAGTTTTTTGATATTTCCTTCCATCAAGCAGTCAAACTGAAATTAAGCCAAATATTTAGGAAAGGTATATTCTAATAATATACATCCTCTAGATAATTCAAAATTATCACTTTAAATTTTATTTCCTGTAGTTCATACAAAAATATTTGTTGAACACTTGTGTCACTTACTCTTTTAGGTGCTGTGCTGGATGGAGATAACAGCAGTAAACACAGAAATCTCTGACCTTGTGAAACTTATATCCTAATGGAGATAAATGCACAAAATAAATTCATAAAATATGCAATGTTCTGAATATTTCATATTGTCAAATATCTTCATAAAGTCTTCTTCTAGGCTTGGTTGTCAGGGTTACTCAAGCCACTTTCAGTTTGGAGGGATTCTCCACATCTGTTCCTAGTCCCTTGACCCTGTACAGATCACGGAACTACCCCAAGCCTCAATTACTCCAGTTCTAGTAGTGTGGTTATCATAATCACCTTGAAAGTTGTTGAGAGTCCATAGGAGATAATATGTGTGAAAGAACATGACTGTGACAGGTGATAAGAGTCCTGGGTAATCTTTATACTTTCAACATAGGTTTATCAACATAATTAACTCAGATTAACAAAGGAGAGAAATCTCTTTTATTTAAAGAGCTTGTTTTTTTTTTTCTGTTGTGTCTTGTTTCATTTGTATTTGATAGACTGGACAGAGATTTAGATCTTAAGAGTTGACAGGACATTTGTCATTACATTGCCAACAAATTCTAGAACACCCTATAGGGTTACAGAATTGCTATTCTAAATATATAAGTGATAATGAGCTCATCTAAGGGCATAGAGGGTGAAAGTATAGGAGACCGATCTGCCCTCAGCACATACACTGTGAAAGTTATTGCTACAGTGCAGAATAGGCACCACTCTCCTACCCGGCTTTCCATCTGCCTTGTAGGTTGAACATCTTTTAACCTCACTGAGGTTTTTTGCATCTAAAAAATTAGAAAAAAATACCAATTTGGCTATTTGTGGGACCTTACAATAGAAACCTCACTCCCAAGAGGAAGGATGATACAAAACCATCACACTTGCATTAAAAATTACAACTTTCAGATTGTAATTTTTTAAATTACAAATTTAAAGTTATAGAACATATATACAATGAAATATTACTCAGCCATGAAAAATGAAATCTTACTATTTGCAATGACATGAATGAACATAGAGGGTATTATGCTGAGTGAAATAAGTCAGACAGAAAAAGATAAATACCATATGATTTCACCTATGTGCGGAATCTAAGGAAAAAAAATAGATGAACAAACTAAACAAAGACAGACTCACAGACACCAAGAACAAACCAGTGATTTCTAGAGGGGATGGGGGTTGGGGAGCTGGGTGAAAAAGGTGGTGGGATGAAGAAGTACAATTTAGTAGTTACAAAACAGTCACAGAGATGTAGAATATGGCATTAGGTTTGTAGTCAGTATTATTTTAATTGTTGTGTATAGTGCCATATGGGTGCTAGATACTCAGGGAGATCACACACACAAAAAATTACAACTCTCATATGTCATCTATTGTTCAACTCTTCTCATGCTCTGGAGGATAGCACTCAAAGTGTTTATTTTTTATCCTGCAAAAGTAGATGGCTTTTCATTTATTAACTATTAATGAAGAAAGCTTGACTAATATATACTTATAATTTTTGTGGATTAGGTATTAGTTTTGTTGGTTTCTTTGAAGAAATAGTATTTTCAAGACCAATCACCAAAATACAACTGGATTTTCTGACTAAAGGCCTAAAAAAAGGCTCTAGTGACTGCTTAATTCTATCCCTTTCCTCAGGCCAACAAATATGTATGACACAGATCTGGTTTTATAAATGTGTGTGTGTGTGTGTGTGTGTGTGTGTGTGTGTGTGTGCATTTTGGTACGTGGAAAAGACTTCAGAGGATGGGGATTCTATAAACTGCCTTTGTTGTATATTTCGAAGTGTGCTCACCCCTCTGGGTTTTTGAACTCCCATGTTCCCATACATACTTCTTTTATTTAAGAATTGTTACTTGTTTGTTTTGCCAAATTTTCCTAAAAATGCTTTCAGTCCTTGAAATTTTTAAAAACATTCTAACATATGATCAATTACAGAATCATTATATTAGCATCAACCAATATGTTAAGAAGTGAAATGTTTGTCTCATATCAATCTTGAACCAAGATCTTCTCTACTTTCTGTTACCCACCTTCACTCCAATCAGCTGAGCCGAAATCAAAGACACACGATCATGGCATTAGTCTGCTCCGCCATGATTTATACCCTTACAAAGGCCAGTAAATACAACTTGTATGTGATTATTCTTTAATTTTGAATAATTGACCTCATATTAAATTAATATTTTAAGTTTAGTTTCTTTTCCAATTTTAAAACAAAAGACCACATATTTATAGCCCACATATTCTGTTTCTCCAAAAGAAATATAATAAAAAAAAGGATAATGTAGCTGAAATCATGAGGTTTGTTATTACAAAACATGGAATAAAACTCAGGTCTTTAATTTTTTTCAAATATGTTGCTAATAATTTACTATATATTTCTCTTTCCTTAAAAAGAGGTAGACTCTTCCAAAGGAAATTTGTTTCAATGTACTTGTTTATGAGAGCCATATTTTTTAGCCAATTTTTATTGACTGAAAAAGATTTCTTGTGGGAAATTTAGCTTAACAAGTTTGTAATGGGCAAGTATAATTATTAATATAAATGATAATTATATTCGGCTTGAAGAATAGATGTTCTTTCTTTGATATAAAGTGCCTTGATGTTATTAGAATTTAGAGGTTAATCATTATTGAGAAACTAGGCTTTTTGTATTTATTGAAATCTAGATAATTTGAGGTAGTATTATTAATACTAATTAGTGCTCTGAAAAGTAGTGGTTCCCCTAGATTACTTTTTCAAGTTAAAAGTGGTAACATAGATTACATGGCTGATTTAAAGGGGATTAACCAGACTTGTGAAGGAAAAAAAAAAATCTATGTTTTTTTTTGTTGTTGTTATTTCATCTTATAATCAGCATCTCTGATATTTCCTGAAGCAAAATAAACAAGAATATAATATCAATGAAGACTTATAAATTAATAGCATTAGCTCATATTTTTTTATTCAAAATAAAATGTTCTGATGTCCAGATGCATAATATAAAGTCATGTTTACTTTTAAATCAATATATTTTTATAGAGTCAAACTAGACACAGAACTTGTTCTAGTTCTTAACCTCTAACATCCTAATGTTTGTAGGGAATAATTTTAAGTCTCCATAAAGAAAATGACCCAAGACACTTCCCACATTTGAACCATTGAATAAATGCATGTATCTCTTTTGCTTTACTATATTGGAAGAGGAATAACTTTTATTTACAGTTGAAATTAATTATTTTGAAATTAGCAGAAATGCAACATATTATGTTGAGATAGTGAAATCTCTTAATTGGAGTCAAAATGTCATAATTATATGAGAAATAGAAAAACAAAAATAAACATAAAAAACAAAACTTTGTCAGCATTATGTAGTTTCCTTGAATGTCTTGATATTTGAGGAAATATTATTTGAAGGCACTTTAGATGACATTACCTGGAAAAGAGAAGATTGACATTATCTTTGGGTAGTCCAACTGCCAGAATATATAAGATAATAAAAAAATTATGTTCTTTAAAGGAAAATGAAAGGTGAACTAGATGCAAAGCAAAAGGTCGCAGGTTCAACAAAGAGACACTGGGTGATCATAATATACAGAATCTGTACTGGAGAACAAGAGAAAGAAAATTCAGAGTCAAAATGAAGTGATAGACAAATTTCCAAATATGACAGTATAATAAGTTATAAGATATAGCCAACTATAGAATGTTAAAGGATCACAGAGAAAGAACACCTGTACAGACTGGCCTGCCATGAGGGCTTGAACTTTTTCTGGAGGAGATATGGATGGGGGAGGAGGGGAGAAGAAGCCCCAATGTCATAGAACATGGTTTTGGCAGGTTCCGCCCCTTCTGCTGGTCTCCAGGTAAGTTTCACTGATGTCCCTCTTCTTGCTCTTGCCTTCTCTAACTGGGATAGTGATTATAACAAAAACTCTTTGAGAAAATAATACTTACTTGGGGTATTGAAATATTCAGACAGGAACTTTCAGGAAAATGAAACAGCATTACAAGGCCATTGAGGTATCAAAGAACTGGCCCATTCAGTTCTTTGCCTGGTGAAAATAGGAGAAATTGGACAGATCAGGCCAAAGAGGTAGGTAGGACCACTATTAATATGCTAAAGTTTTGAACTTTATTTTTTAAGCTCTAGGAGCCAGTCATTAACTTTAATGTGAATTACATGAAAATTTGCAAAGAATAAGTGTTGATTTGTCACATAGGGAGATAAAAAAACCCTTTTTTGAATGCTTTAAGGAGCTGCAGTCTTTGAGTAGCTTCACCTTTGGGCCTTCCTGGGACTGTAGAATCTGTGATCTTTCATTGCCGTGAAAAATAGCTGAGCATTGAGTGGGATAGTTTCTGTTGACTTTGCAGATCTACTCTCTACCCTTTCCCTGTTCTAGTCCTGGGAGCTTAGATTTCAAAAGTTAATTTTCTTTCTTTCTACATTCTTCTGGGTTCTGTCCATGGGAGACATGAGAAGGAGGTACAAGGGCTAGGGGAGAGTGAGGTTAGAATGTTTGCTCCACATGCAGTTTATACCCCTGCTACTATAGTTGCCTGCTTGACCACAGAGAAGTCTTTCCTTTCTGCCCACAACTCCACCTTCAACTTCCCTTTGCAGCCCTGGCTTCTTGCCTTTCCCTGAACACCATCAAAGCTGACCTCTGCCCATGTGGCTGGCCCAGGAGGCTCCGCCATTCCCTTCACCCTCCCCACACATACAGGTGGGTGTTTGATAGTGCCATCTGCTTCCTACAGACACCCAGACTGATACTGATATAAATCAGATGTTTTTCAGATGTATAAAATGTTAAAACTGAACTCCACAACACTCTCTACCTATAAGCTTTTGCATTATCTCACTTGTGGCAATTCCATTCTGCCAGTTGTCAATCCAAAATCCTTGAGCCCCCCGACCCCCTGACTACCCTATTTCTCCTGTGAGTCACACACATTTTATTAGGAAATCACATCGGATCTACTCTCAAAATGTTCTCAGAAACTTGCCTATTCTTACCAGCCCCTTGGCTGCCACTCAGGTTCAAACTATCATCATGCCTCATCCAAGTTACCACAGTAGTCCCTTATATGTTTCCCTGTCCACTCCACTTCCTCCTAATAGCCTATGACTAATAAAGCAGTTGTACAACTTCATTATATATAAAATATAATATATCACTCCTCTAATCCTTCAACCACCATGTCCCATCTTATTCAAAGTAAAAGCCCAAGCCCCTGTATTGGACAAGTCCTTCATGATCTAGCCATGAAGACTTCATGTTCCACTCTCTTCTCCCTCACCATATGTTAGCCCCAAAAGTTGATTGACTTTTGTCCACCATTTCCTGTGCCTGTGTATCTTTCCCTTAGATATCTTCTGGGCTACTGTCCTCAACTCTTGGCAGATGTAATAGTCACAAAGAATCTTACACTGACCACCCTCATCTCTTGCATCTCATCTCTTGCTTCCTCCAACACCTTTTCTCTTCCTTGTCTTGCTCTATTTTTTCTTTGTTTTGTAGTATTTATTATTTTTAAGCATGCATCGTGCATTAATTCCTCAAAGCTGCCATAACAAACTACTGAAAACTGGATGGCTTAAAGCAACATAAATTTATTGTCTCATAGTTCTGGAGGTTAAATGTTTAAAGCCAAGATGTCAGCAGTGCCATGCTTCTTTTGAGACCTCTAGGGAAAGATTCTTCCTATTTTCTTACTAGAGTCTGGCAGCCCCAGGTCTTTCTTGGCTTGTGGAAGTATGACCTCTGTCTTCACGTGGCAGTCTTCTCTCTGTGTGTCTTTGTCTCTGCATCATCACATGGCATTGTGTGTGTGTTTGTGTGTGTGTGAGTATCTGTGTCAGTGTGTCCAAATTTACTTCTGTTTATAAGAACACCAGTTACATTGGATTAAAGCCCATCCTCCCGAATGATCTCATCGTAACCTCATTAAATCAAATTTGCAAAGACCCTGTTTCCAAGTAATTCTACAGGAGTGAGTACTAGAGATTAGGACTTCAAAATATCTTCCTATGGGGGACATGATTCAACCCATAACATGTGATTTACTTATGTATAATGTGTGCCGTATATTGTCTTTCTCCATTGGAGTTAGAATTTTCCAGGGCAGGGATTTGTCTCTTTCATTCACTGATGCACTACAGGCATCCAGGCTGTGCAGGCACATAGTGGGTTCTCAATAGATATTTGTTGAGTGAAGGAAAAGTCTCAGTAACAGGCTATTTTAAGCATTAACGTGAACGGAATTTTATTTGAGTGAAGGAAAAGTCTCAGTAACAGGCTATTTTAAGCATTAACGTGAACAGAAATTTATTTATATGGAAAGAGAAATGTCTCTGAAGTTCTAGTTTGGCAACTTTAATTTTTAAAAACAAACATTTTGTTAAGAGTTAGAAAGATATCAAACTACTAACTCTTCACTTAGAAAACAGTTTCTCACTGGATATGTGGAAATCCACATTTTAAACTAATTATTTCTTTTTCTTATTTCACAGCCCCCTGATGAAATTTGAAACACTTATTTTTTTTTAAACCAATTCTTTTTAAACCTTCTGAATTTTAAACTTGAAATTTGACTCTTCAGCAGATGTACAATATGTACCTTGGGGAAGAAGGGAAGCTGGAGCGGGAGGAGATGAAGAGGGTAGTGGAATGATGGGCAGCCACACCTCAGCCCTGAGCAGACAAGCAATCAACAGAAGTGAAGTCCAGAAGGACCAGGTGGAGGGGCTAGCCTTAGTGCTGTCCTCCAGTTCTGGGTCACAGGTGACCTAATCAGCCTTAGCCCCTCATCTTTCTATAGCTTGTTCCTGTTCAGTGCACTCAGACTTGCCTCTCACTCACCCCAGGTCTTCAAGCAAGTCTATAACTCTTTATAAGTTCCAGGACACAGCTGTTGCAACATCTCTTCATTTCAGATTGCATCCTGTTCCTCTCCCATGTTTCTTCTCCTCTGGGCTACAGACGCTGGCCAGCACTTGATACATCCACACAGTCTTCACACAGCCCGCTCTGGAGATGCACAAGTTGGAGCAACCACCTGTTATAGATGTTAATGAAACCCAGGTTGCACATATTACAGATTTAAACCAGGTCTCTATTGGTGTGCCATGTCTAGTTTCTCTAGTTTAGAACATGCAACCTTTTGAAAAAAATGTATCCACTGGCCCTCTATATGCTTCCTTTAGAAGCTGACAAATAATTTCAAATATTTAAAAGTTGTTTACATCCAATTATTAAACCAATGAAAATACTATTTTAAAATAAAAACATATCTATGAAACAATTTACTTAGGAAAATTTAAACTTTATAACAATAATACAGTGATAATATGTAATATAACAACATAATATAATAAAATATAATGCAATTATATATGATTATATATAATATAATAATATTATAAAAATAATATGATACCTCCATTAATTCAGTATTAATCCTCCAAAAAGGATTAATTTTAAACATTAGACAAAACAGGAAAAATTAATAGATGAATGACAGGATAGCAGAAGTTGTTTAAAGTGTCTCAATTCAATAAGAGATTGTTGTTACGTTATCTAAGGGAACTTGCGCACCAATAATGATGACTAAAAGGACAATCACTCCAATGGAATTAAGTCAGACATAGATTATAGCCATTTTCAGAAGAAAAAGCTCAAAAAGCTTAATAAGTACCTGAAGAGAGCTCCATATAGTTAAGAAATCAATAATGCAAATGTAATCAATGAGATTTCACTTATCTATCACTCTGATGAGAAGCACATAGTTGAGCAGGACCCAAGATTGGTATGGACGGGTGATTGTGGCAGTACAGGCTACTGTGGCCATGGAAGATCACTATACTGTGATCCTGCACTCTTGTCCCGAGCACATGTCCTGGAGGGATTCTCTCACAATTCTCTGGAAGGATGCTCCTGAAAATGTGCATTTTAGTGCTTTTTAGAGAGTTAGGGAGCACATGGGAGACTCGGCACTCCTCAGTGAGAGAGTGGACAGGTAAAATGTGGTCAATGAGCACTGTAGGGCAGGATCTGCAAACCTGTTCTGTAAAGATCCCTGAAAGCAAACATACTTGGCTTTAAGAGCCAAAGAGTTTCTCTTGCCACTGCTCTACAATGCCACTGTAGCATGAAACTGCCCTATAAACATAACCCAGACAAAAGGATGTGGCTGTGATCCAATAAAGTGGCATTATTGAAAGAAGGCATCATGCTGGATTTGGCCTGGGCTGCGGTTTGCACATCCTATATAGTGTAATTCTGTTTACAAAAAATTTTCAAAATATGCACGTAGTAAAAAAGTGATAATCTAACAAGACTATATCTAACAAAATATGCACATCAATCACATATGAATGATTGCTGTGGGGGAATGTAGAAAAGAATGAGGAGATATAAAAGAGAATAAGAGGTGGAAGGGAGAAGGGAAATGATAAAAATGAACCCAGAAATAAAGAACATCATTAGCTCCAGATTCTGTACTTAGGCCCAATTTCTTTTCTTTTTTTTTTTTTTTTCTAAATAAGGACACACAAGCTATGGTTTTGAATAAGGAACTTCAATATGCTCACAACTTTTCAAGAACCAAGGTACTGAGTAAGGTACAGCCAAGTTGCCCAGTGTGAGTTAATATGAAATGCAGTCCTCTGGTTCGATGATTCACCTAATTGTGACAGGAAATCATGAGAATTTGTACAAAGTCATTTTTAGTGCCCTTCTTTTGCAAAATAAATGACACTAGATAAAAATAGCAGCATTTTTTTTTCCTTAATCGCAAAATAATGATTTGAAAAATGCCCAAAGGGAGGAGACAATTGTCGAACAACATGAGTTACATTTTTCAACATTTTATCTCTGATAAAGAAGAAATAGATCTCTGTCTTACAAGACAACTCAGTCTATATGTGAGATGCAGTAAAAGGTAAGCATGCTATATTTGTTAAAAGCAAGGGATTAGACTCGGTTTGGGATTTCTATCTTGTTTTTTCCTCTTCATAACTAAATTACTTAAACTTTGTCAGCCTCAGTTTCCTCACATTACAATAAAGACACCTTAAAAGACAGTATTGAGGGTGAGGAGCTCAATTTAAAAACAAAATAGAATGGATATACAGTACCACTCTTATTACAAAAGACTTAGTAATAAGTTTGTATGAGAAGCAGTTCTTCATTTCTGTTGTTTTCCATATTTTCATGCTAAGATGTTATACTCATTAATCCATACTCACTGACAGAGAGATGCCTGTTGCCACAAAAATATAGCACATTTTACGGAAGTATTACCATTAAGTTATCTTGAACTCCAAAACATCAAGAAAGCATTCTTATTCCCGCTATAGAATATTCACAAAACATTTTTATAGACATTAGTTAAGAGAAAAGTAATGTTAATAAAGCAAATAATTAGGAAATTAATAAAATACAAAAGAAACATACCATGATGGCCAAAGGTCCCACATGGTCATACATGATGCCTCAGTCTCAAAAATCCTATAATAAATCTGCAGGCTCTGTCATCTGCCCTAGTCCTTCCCAGATACCAAGCCTTGAAGACAGTGTTGGCGTTTCTTAAAGAGTCAGCCCAGTATCTTTCCTAACATTATTTGGTAATGACAAGCAGTATGTATACACCTTCTGAAAAGTCTCCAGATGAAATGGAAGGTGGTATGAATAAATGGCATTTATGCAGCACCTCATTCCTAAATCAGTTCCAAATGATGTATATACTTTCATTTCACACATTATATATTTAATTTATTCTTCTAAATTATATTTTATTAAATCTAGAGTGTATAAAATAATATTTATAAATTATGTGAACGACATTAATAATAATAATAAATAAACATCTATAGTCTCTCCACCTCAATTTAGGAAATATAACATTGCTGTCATGAGAGAATCTACCAGTGAGAGCCTCTCCCATCTTATTCTCTTTCCATCACCTTTGCATATATCCCATACCCTGACAAATTTTGTGTTTATTGTTCTTTTGCTTTTTTTTGAAGAAGGTTTTACCACCTATAGATCTATATATAGTTTTATGTAGTTTTAAAATATAGATTAATTTGCTGTATCTTCTTATAGGATTTGACCTATTAATTTTTTGTTTCTTCAATGCTTTTGCATGTAGTTTTAATTTATTTTCAGTGCTGAATAATTTGCCTTTCTAACAATATACAACCTATTTATCCATTCTACTGTGAGTTGATGTTTGTGTTGCTTTCAGTTTTCTGCCATGCCATTATGAATAATTTGGCATATGCCCTAGTGCACTTGGGAAAACATTTGTTTAGAGTACGCACTGAGAAAAAGGGATTTTTGTGGTTACACATTGTGCATATCTTTAATTTTATTAATAATATTAAATTATTGTCCAAAATGTTTGTTGCCAAATTTGCGAGCAATTTGTAGGCATTCCAGTCACTATTTATTCTCAACATTTCTTGTTGTCAGAAATTTTGTTTTATCTCAAAAAAGAGGGTGTAAAATGATATTTTATTTCTATTTAAATTTTCACTTTCCTAAATACTAATAAGTATATTTTTTTGTTAAATTTAAGAGCCATTTGAGTTTCTTTTTTTTTTTAAGCTGCTCTTTAGATATTTCAAATATTTTTTATTGGACCATCTGCCTTTTAAAAATTTATTTGTAAAAATTATTTATATATTCTGAATTCTAATATTTTTTCTTGTTATAGGTTGCCAAAATAATTGGCCAATCTGTGGTTTTTACTTTAACTCATTTTTCATGTAATTTTTTAATGAAGAGGTTTTAATATTTATGTAAGAGAATTAATCTATCATTTCCTTGAAAACCTGAGTTTTCTGTAATTTGTTTAAGAAATAGTTTGGCCAATAGAATCTTAAAAATATAACCTCTTGCCCCAATAATCTGGGAAATATATTCTTATGTGACATATTGGCAAAAATAAAACATTTACAATATCAAATGTTGAGAAACATATGGACAAAATTAAAGTTATCTTTTATTGTTGGGGATGAGTATAAATCGATACAATCTCTTTGAAGGATAATATGATGATTTCTGGTAAAAATAAAAATATACATATATTATAACCCAGAAACCTTACTTCTGTAAACATTCAGACATACACACAAAGGTATTTATTGAAATATTATTTGTAATAGCATAAAATAAATAAAAACAATGAAAATTCAATAGGAAAGTGGATAATTGAAATGTAGAATATTTGCATGATCAAAAACTAAGACAAAGCTTTAAACAAATGGGTTAGATTTGAATGTGTGAGTGTGGGCAGATCTAAAAATCAATTTGACTGAAAAAAAAAGTTGTAGAATGATTTAGCACTGATTTCCAGTTTTATTGAGTTGAGTTTCATTTAGTTTCATAAAACTCCAAATAATCCTGATATTCAGAAATTTAAGTTTGGAAAACTAGTCTTGTTTTGTTTTGTTTTGTTTTATTCTCTCTCTCCTCCTTCCCTACTTTTCTCCCTTCTTTGCTCCCCCCTTCTCTTTTTTCTTTCCTTCCTTCCTTCCTTCCTTCCTTCCTTCCTTCCTTCCTTCCTTCCTTTCCTTCCTTCCTTCCTTCCTTCCTTCTTTCCTTCCTTCCATTCTTCCTTCCTTCCTTCCCTACTTCCTTTCTCCTGTTTCTCCCTTTTGTCTTCTTTTTGGGGTATGGGATAGGGTACAGAGGTGTATTGGTGGGTTATTTGCAGTAGCAGGGATGATTAGCTGAGAACTGAGTTAAATATAGAGTTACATATACTAATGCTTTGATTTTTCTCACAACGGTTATTTCAAAATGAGTCAAAAAAGTTGTTTGTATTACTACTTTTTATCTTCCTTTAAAAGGCAGCTCTTGAAATGTTAATTGCAGTTCTAGGCAAATTGAGAAATAGTTTTCTCTTACATTTATGAGAATTAAAGAAAAAACAAAGAAAGAAAATCAAATTTTTATAAAAGTCCAATATATTTGCACAATTTTATGTGAAATTATTTATCTTGGTCATTATTTAAGTTTCTTCCTATTTTAATGAATATTGCAGGTCCACATATTTCTTGAAATACCTTTTAGCCCATTCTACCTCCAGAGGGGACCATATTGGATCTTTTTCATTAGTTATGGAGGAGAGGGGTTAAACATATGCCTTCCACGGGTCAGCATCCTGGGGAGATGAAAATTTATATCTCATCCTTCAATGTGACATCAGAGTGCAAAACAGTGTCTGGTATTGGTATAATTGTCATTAAAGATAACTGAATTGGGGTGACATATTAAATTCCTCAAGGAGAAATTTGGGCAAGTTACTTAAATGCTCTGAATCTGTTTCTTAATAAAACCAGGAAATAATGTCTAACTCATAATTAGTATTGGGAAGAGTTGATGAGTTAGTTTATGCAAATCACCTGTCATAGTAGCCCTTTGTCTAAATTCAATAAGTAATTTGTGCTGTTGTAATGACAGTAGTTATAGAACCTGGGACAGTGTATATATGGCCTACATTTCAATATGCTTTGTGATAGGAAAGGAAACTTTTTCTGTATAATGCCCACGCTGATAATCTCCCCTTCTCATCTATCATCCCATTTTCTTCAACCATGAGATTGAGAGAGCTTTGTCAAGCTCCATCTGTGTGCTGCCACAAGAGTTATTTAAGATTCCAGAGGTCTAAGTTGGCCAGTGGGGTCATTTACATGACATAGTGCAATGAGATACAGTTAGAAGAGGGAGGTCACTAGTGTTGTAGGGCTCTGCTAATCCAAGTGTGGCTTATTGACCACCAGCATTGGAGATTTGGAAGCTTGATTCTGAATTAGATTCTGCATTTTATCAAGATCTCCTTTAATTCATGGTTTTAATAAGGTTGAGAAACACTGTTTCAGAGAATACCCCAGGGAATCAAAAGCAGGTGCCTGGACCATCATAGGTGAAAGAAGCCATGAAGATGCTGGAACAAGGTGAGCTCTTACAGGGAGATGACAAAAGCAGGAATTTCATCAGGTCTACCTCTTTAGAAGGCATACACAGCAGGGAAAAAAAAATTATCCTGTCCAAACATCAATAGATATCAAACTAACAAATGACTATATATTTTCAACTAATTTGCATTCATATATCTTCAGTCTACCTCTCTGAGGCAAATGTAATATTTAGTATCCAATACCATTCATGCACATTTTTCTGACATACTATGGAATGCCTCCCTAACACATGATATTACTGTAAAGAACTAGATTCTGTGACCCAGTTCATCGAAATACACTTGAAAAATTCTGTCTGGAGCTCTCAAACCAATGCTATGCACTAAAGGTTTTATTTTCTTCATTGTGTCTTTTCTCTTCCAAGATTTGACTCATAACCACTTGAGATAGAGCTAAAGCTGACAGAAAAAGTGAAAATCCTCTGCCTTCTTGCCTGGAGGAAATGCTTGGCAGGAGATTTCCTAGCTGTGCTGTCATCAAGGCTAAACTTAATCTTGTTCAGGAAAAGAACCCTTAACTTCCAAACCAACTCCTTGTCAGGCTCATTCAACTTGCAAAGTACAAGGTTAGGTGGGGAAAAAAAAATAAGAAAAATAGCAATGAATGCATTTTAGTTTGAGGTTATTGAGACTTGAAATGATGACTTCTCATGTTTTGCAATGATATTAAATTTAAATGTCTTGGTTCACAGACACTTACCACTCCCTTCATCTCCATTAATCTTTGCTCACAGTTTTGAAATATATCACTTTCTGTCTTCAGCAACGAAATAAAAATTTCCCAGCGTAATAATTACTTTCCAGTGTGTCTTTCCTCATGTTATTTGATTGCTAAAGATTTCCTCCAAAATGGAGGACATTTAGTGAATACAATACAGTGTACTTTCTGCTATATTTAATCTGTTCATGCATAATTTGAAGGGTTGAGATTTCCTCCAAAATGGAGGACATTTAGTGAATACAATACAGTGTACTTTCTGCTATATTTAATCTGTTCATGCATAATTTGAAGGGTTGAGATGGGAAAAAATGGAAATTAAACTCATCTGACCATGACAGATATGCAAACTTCGAACAAAACTCAAACTTTATTGATGCTTTTAAGTTACAGTACCAAATACCTGGACATGTCCATATAACATTTATAACATTTTATGTCTGCATAGCTACAGCCGTTTGCTTAAGAATCACAAATGTAATTCAGGATGAGCAAGAAGAGCATTTTACAAGGGAAAGTAGAACATGCTGAAGCATTTTGCATGGAACAAGCTTTTATTTTTAGCCTGTCCCCAAAAAATCATTAGCTAGAGGCCTGAAATGTCTGAAAAAAATCATTATATTTGAGTGCCTGCTAGGTCATTTTGTGGAGTCCTCTAGGATCATATTTGATGTCAGATGGGGGAGCTCTCTGGGCCATACAAACAACAGGTAGAATGGATTGTCTGTTGGAACCTAGCCTTTCCTCCATCTTCTGATGAGCAAACATTGTCATGAGTACAGAATTTTAACAAATAGCACACCATAGTTTGATCTAGTAAGTTATATTAAATTTTTTTATTGATTTATATAAAAAGTAGCATTTTCAAAATTGAAGTCTAATAATCTAAGAATCTCTGAATAATTAGTATTTATCTGCATCTAGTAAGTTAAGGTCTTCTTTCTCGTGCCTTTTCTTTGATAAATTTTGTATGAGTAATAGCATACAAAAGAGTGTCAAAACAGAAGAGTCAGATTTGAGATTTGGCCCTGAACTCTGACTGGACCCTCCCTTTCAATGAGCAAAGTCTTTTTAGAAGAGAATAAACACATAAGGCAGAGCCATCCATCACAAGTTAAAGGAATCTAGCTGGTTAGTCGACCACCCATGCCATTTTATCAGCCACCCCTGCCTAGTTCCTATCCTAAAACATGGAAAGCCAGACCCGGAGAGGCCTAATGAAAAATTATGGAGGCTGATTATTAAAAGGTCATTAAAAATTAAGGGAGCTGAAAATGTTTTTACTTCACAATTTAGTATTCAAATATATGCACTCTCTAAACATTTCCTTACTCAAAAATTTTTACAGAAACCTATTAGATAATTATAATTGTAATGTTGTAGATACCATTAATTGTGCACTTTCTGTGTGCCAAATACCATTCTCTCTGTTGGTGGTTCATAATAATCTTCATTTGTCATAGTCCCCTGTAGCGGATAGGCATCATCATCTTCATTTTTCAGGGAGGGAAACTGCAGCACAGAGATAGAAATAGAATTGCCTAAATTTGCCAAGTCAGTCAGTAGAACAACTGAGTGTACAAGTAGAGTGATGGCACCATAGCTGTTACCTTTTCATTCCACTTCACACTTTCATGTACTTATTAGTCTTATACAGCCATGCTGCCTTCCATAATTTCAAGTTTATCTCTAAAGCTCTCAGAGCCTTGATTTATTTACCTGTAGAGTGAGAGGGTATTTGAGGCTAAAACAAGTGCTTTGGAGACAACTGTCTTTGTCTCCTCAGGTCATACCTGTGTGACATTGGTAACTGTGTTCCTCATCCTCTCAGAATGCAGTCATCTACCTGAGATAGTTTTCCTAAAGATCAATAAAAATTGTATTTGGATATCACACACATGCAACTATAGTAATTATCTCATCAAAATTCTCTTCACATGCTAACAGTCTTGATTTCATTCCTCTTTGCGACTTGGACAAACTACTGTCTTTACTGCTGACTAGACATTTCCCATTTTAGAAAGCAGCCCAGTTCCTCTCATATTTTTAATCCCAATTGACTATCCTCCATTTTTCTAAAGTTCTACTTAGATAATTATTGAGCAACTGATCTGTGATCCTCACTGTGAGAGGCAATGAAGATAGGAAGTAAACTGTAGTCAAGTTCTCAAAGAGCTTGAGGTCCGATATGCAATTACATTATCAAAACTAAAGCCCATCAAGTCACTGGGTCCTCCTAGATTATAAAACATAAAAGACCCTCAAAGGAATAAGTGGTTCTTACTACCTGGAGAGATAAGACATGCTTCTGAAGCGTCTGCATCCTGTGCAGTGAATGGAAGATGATGGGTGAGAAAGAAGAAAGTAAAGTGGGGAGCATTCACGATGAAGTGAAATATGGACAGGCACAGAGAGGTGACACAGCATGTTCTGAAGGCTTACAATAAATTTTTAGTCTGAGCACAGATGGAAAAATAAGGAGTGTTATAAGATAAAATAACCACTACTGTGAAGATATATAAAAAAAGCAAGGAACTAGAATTTTATTCTGAAGGCATGGGGAACTACCTACCTCAGGTCCACGTGATGTTTCTTTTTTTTCCTGAATATAGTACTAGTTTCTCACCTCTCTTTGAGCAATTAAGAATGCATCACTTTGTAACATTTTATCACTTGCTATGTAATAGGTATACATCATGATATTTAATAGCTTTACTATCATGATATCACTCATTATATTTATCTAAAAGAAAGATGAGGAGAAGTATCTATAATTTAGAAAGCACTTTCATGGGGGACCATTCATCATCCTTGTTTTACTTGATTTAAATTTGTCAGTTTTAGAAAATTATTTGTGAACTTCCCAGGTCCCTAGGGTAATAAAATACAGAGTCATTAAAACCAAAAATCTTGAAGTTGGCCTCCATTCTTACCTCCCTTTCAATTCACCAGGCAATAATGATTCTTATACAATATAACTAAATCTACTTACCTTCTCTCCATTGCAATTGCCATTGTTTTAGTTCTGGCTTTTACTCTTTCTTCTTCACTACTTCTAAAGTCCTTGTGTTACCAACTTTTATCCTAACTACACTATACCCATCCTTACCCCAGACATTTATGCACACACATGCATGCTCCCTTCCCTACATTGAAATCAGAGCAAACTTTATATAATACAAATTGGTGTGACTCTCTCACACAAAGCAAAATTTCTCAATTTTTTAAGCTTATAATCTAAAAATACAAACATTGCAGAGCCTATTTTAATATGTCAAAGTTTCTTTAATAAAACCAATCTAAGCACTAGAGAGAAATCCAAACATTTTGTACAACCTCGTCCGTGTGATGTTATATAAAAATTGTACTTTCTGTTCTTCTTAAGATTCATCAGTCTATGGACCAGATAGCATGATTCTTGGATCATTATTCTTAAGAATTGTTTATTGAATACTAGAAAAAATGTGATAAGACTTAGAAAGTGTACTGTGTTTGGTCTTAAAAATTAAATAATACATAAATAGAATAGCTCTAAGTACAAAATTATCCTATGAACCCTGAAAAGCTGATAAAGAAATAGTGTTAAAATGATCTGATGGGCAAAGTTTAAAAGATATAGTAGAGGATATAAGAAATGTCATTTTTCAAAGGCAATGACTGGAACTGCAGATGATGAGCTTGAATCTAAGGAAGAAATAATAATAAAAATGAAGGAAATTAAGGAGCATCCAGTTATGTGCCAATCACTGGGTTAAATGTTTTAAATGAATTGTCCCTATTTATTCTCATAACAAGAACATAAATAGTTATTATCCCTATTATACATGGAGAAGATTTATATTAAATAACTTCCCAAGGATATATAATTAGTAAGTTGAAAAGTCAAAATCTGAATTAATACTAGGCTACCGCACAATATCTGGGTTCTTTCTAAATATACTACAATATCTGACTGGTTCAGAAACACACACACACACACACACACACACACACACACACACACACAGCCAGATCAAAATTTGAAATACTGATACTTTTGTCTCTGGGTTGGCATTATTTTCTCATCTAAAAGGTCAATAAAGGTCAGTATTTGCTCAAATTATCAGTACATATTTATCCCATCAACTCATAAATGGTCGACATTGACCTCATCAGGTTTTACTATCAGCCAGCTGCCCAGTCCCCAACTCATGGCTATCTTTTTAATCAGATATTTTTCCTAAATTTTAATGAGCAGATTGATGACACACAGAGTGTTTAGTGTCTCCTTTAGGAACTCTATGCCTAGATCTGTTAAAGATGAAGAGGGTTTTATGAGTGTGTATGGATTGATTGAGCTGCATTTTAAGATCATAGTTTTAGAGTAACCAAGATTTTCAGTGTAATTTAACACCACTCAATGCAGGATCATGATTAGCTATTGGAAGTTTAGCTCCACTGTATTAAAAATAATAATAATAAAAATAATAGATATCTACTTAGAAAGATACAGCTCTAGAAAAGAAATTATCAGCTCCAGTGAACACTGAATTGACAGAAGAACTAGTTTTAGAATTTTTCATTTGTCTCCTTCATTTTAGTGTTCCATTCATAATCATTTAAATAATGCATGTTTTAAGTAAAAAAAAAAATCATCCTTTTAATTTTTTTTAAACTTTTTATCTTATTTTTCCCATCTTCCAAATCTTAACACTTTATGCATCCATTCTTTTTTTTTTTTTTTAATCTATTTAGCTTTGCTTAAAAACCCAATAAATGCTGAGACTAATTTGCTAGTGTACGTTGTACTGATGTTGATAGGTGGGGATGGGAAGACGGTGTATAAGAGCACTGTTGAATTTAGGGAAATTTTTTAAATAGGTAAAATTTTAATTTTTGAAAAATTTGCTTTTTTTTCTTGTCAGTCTCTTCTAAAACCCTCCAAAGTAACCTAACCACCATTTCCAGGCTTCTCATATTATAGAAATCTCTCTCTCTCTCTCTTTTTTTTAAATCTATAAATTATACCTTTTCTACTATGAGTTTATGTCTTCTAGACAATCCAATTGAGCTGTGAAGTACAATTCATAATGTTGACTGTTTAATAGTTTTAGCATTAACATATTTGAGTTTAGATACTGTCAGAGTGCTGCTTTTGGATGTCATGGTCCTAAGTCTCTGATTGAAGTTGATCCCAATAACAGGCCCCTTACTTCCGACCTCTGCTTGTTGGACTTCACTTCTGACTGACTAGCCTGTTATCCTATCAATGACACCCTGGCCTTATGCTCAACTTGGACCTGTCATATGCCAATAAGTCCCTCTTTGTTCTTTATCTATATAATGCCACCTCTAGGAGCCAATTTAAGGCTAGCATCACTAATAAGTATTGGTAAAAGAAACTTCTTGAAGGCCAGGTTTTAGAAAGGATGGTTTAATGAGAATAAATCCATTCGCAAACTGAAGTAGCTATTGAAAAATCATAATATGATATTTGAAAAGCTTGAATTAGGATCAAATAATGGGCAAAGAAGAAAAAAATGAGTATAAATCTGAGAGATCTTATCCCTTTCACTCAAAATAGAGATTTATTGAACATATATGTAGTCCCAGATGCTAAATGCAATGCTAAAAATAATTCTTACTGAACATGATGCTTTATATTCCCAACATGATTAGTACATTGTATGCTTCACACATGACAGAAGCTTAAGAAACATTTGTTAAATTAGATTTTCATTGCTAAATAGATTTAAAAGTAGAAAAGAAAAAATAGAAAAGAAAAGAAAAATAGTTAATTGAGAATGTAATATTTCGAACCTGAGAATAAAACAAACAAACAAACAAACAAACAAACAAAAAACCCACCAGTGTCAGTATGGGGTAAAAAGGAGTAATCTGAGAGAAAAGAAAAGCAATTTAGGGAAGCATATTTTGGAGCTATCGATTTTGAGATAATTGTGGGACACCCATGTACAGATGTTCTTGAACATCCAAAAAAGAAAGAGCTAAACTCACAGACAGTCAAGTAGAAGTCTAGCCTTTGTCTGTCTATGATGCATTCCTGCCATCATTTTAGGGATTGGAAGCAAATTTTCAGACAGATAATGTACAAAGAGTCACAGTGACCTTGGTTTAAAGCCCAGTTTAGACACTGATTAGATTATGAAATGGACAAAGAAACTAGTAAGTTTCTCATCCACACAATACAGATGATGCTCTCCCCTTGTTGTGCTGCAGTGTCTGCTGAAAATCTAAAGAGAGAGCTGCACCACTCTGCCTGTAATTGTGCATATTGAGTTTGGGTTGCCTTGTCATTGTGCTTATCGGGTTTAATTATGATGTAGTCCCAGCAAGACACTTATAAGTGAAAGTCAGTGCCTCTACATCCAATATCTCCTAAAATCTTAGTAGGATTGTTTAAAAGGCCAGGAAAGAATCCCCGAGTCTTTTTGTTAATCTCTAGAAAGGTTGAGCCCCACTTCTGGGTGCTGCTGCAGCCTGCTGAACCCACAATCTTTCCATCCCCAATCAAAATTTCAGTGCACTAGTATGTCCATCACTGCCATGTTTGAGAAATTGCCACAATTGCTTTTACTATTTTTAAAGGCTGACAGAAACCCTGACACCTAGAATGTGCTTAGTTAAAGTTTGTTGGTTGGACGAAGGAATAATAACCCCTGCCATTTTCAGCTGAAGGATCTGAAATATAGAAAGGTAAAATGAGAACATATTCATAGTTAAGGTGGAGAGAGCCATTATTCCTGGATCCCAAGCCAAAGGTTTTCTGTATATAATTGTGCATAAACATAAGGTGCTCTAAAAAATTATGGATTATCTTCAACTCAGTAGATGCTTGGCTACTTGAGCTCAGGGTCTATGTCTTTGACTTTAAGTCCATCTTCCCATGGCAAAGAGCACAACCCTGTTTAAAAAGATAATTCTGTATTAAGTTGGAGATGATGTCAGGAAAGAGAAGTTTTGACACTCTTCACGATTCATTTGGAGAGCCATAATTTTTGGTCTGCTGATCAGGGTGTAATTTATCTTTTAGGGTCTCATGATAGAAAACAGGGACTTTCAAGAGTCATATTAAAGTATTTTTATTGTTTGCTAAGTGAAATTATAGGTAACAAAGGAAAAAATAAACTAAGCTAAAAAAATGAGTCATCATTTCTAAGCACCATTGTAGGCACTACATAAAATGCATGCTTTTAGTCTTTTTTAAAAACTAGGCCATTAAGTGTGCAATGCTAAGAGGAATTTTTATCTCACCTGTAAATACAAGTGAGTCTTTTAAGCTCCAAATCCCCATATATAGATAATTTACTATGGTAATCAAGATGAAGCTTACAATTTAACTTCAGGAACATATGTAACTCTATATGTTGATATTTTAATAATAATGAATAAAAATATATGTTGGCAACAAAAAATGTTACTTGAAGTATAATCATCTTTAAGAGTCTAAAAAGCTGTGTAAAGATCATATTTACTCAGAATTCTCTTTTGTGAGAATTAAGGTAAAAAAGACCTATAGTATTTAACTGTGCATATATATTGTAGAACAAATTATTGCCACTTCTTCAGACTGAAAATATCAAATAAGATGTTTGATTTTAATATTCATAAAAATACTAATAAGAAAACAATCCATTTCTTTTCTTTTTTCTCTTTTTATTTATTTATTTTTCCTTTGTTGTTTGTTTGCTTGTTTGTTTGTTTTGTTCGGTCAGAGAGTTGAAAGAAGAAATAAAGAAGGCAAGGGAAATAGAGAGGAAACTTAAATTCTTTTGAAAACTATAAACTTTTCTTCAATGTTTTTAATTTGCCCACAAAACAAAACTATATTCTTCCTCGTGCAGGGAAAAAATAGTCAAACCATTAAAACAAATGTGAAGAATAATATAATTAATGTTTACCAGACTTGTGTACAGATGGTAGGTAACTCTGACCTAGTGGACACCACCTGGGAGTGAGAAAACCTGAATTTGGGTCCAGGTTGGTCCACAAATCAAATGAGTAATCCTGAGCAGTCCTGTCATCTCCCTACGCCCTGAGACCCTCATTTGTAAAGTGAAGGGCTTGAATTCCACAATTTCAGAGGTCCCTTCTAGTATTTTTTAAATTATTATTTATTAATATACAGTTGACATACAATGTTATATTTGTTTCAGGTATACAGCATAGTAATTTGACATTTGTATATCTTACAATGTAATCACCACACTAAGTCTAGTGACCTTCTATTGATATCCTTTTAGTCTATGAATGTACGAGTAAGTCATTTCCAAAAAGGACTGGGGTTGTTCAACAGCTGCTGAATGGAAAGACCCAAGGTGCTTTCATCACACCCAAGGCATGGATTTTTATCTGCCTGGGGGTGGGGTGGGACGGGAGGTGGTCTTTATATGATAAAGGAAAACAGTAAAGATGACAAGTTATTTGTTGAAGAATAATGGAGAATAATAAATCACATGTGAATAAGGTTAGAATTTTTTTAAATAGCTTTTTAATTTTATCTAGTTTTTATAACGCATTTTTTTAGGAAAAAGGCCCATGAATAGGCTTTTTAAGAGCATATTTTGAAAATATCCTACTATGTCAATGCATTATTAATTTATGAAGAGTGGTTCATTTCTGGAAAAATGATCCCTGGAAAAATTATTATGGTTTGTCTCAGGTTATCAGTCTTATTGGAAGCCAGACATTTAATCCCTCAGAATTTTGTTCCTAAACTTTAAACATCCCTCTCCCTACCCAAATTTCTTTACCCTTTCATCTTTCCACATGTAAATACTGATAAACATTCACACATGCTTTTGGAGGAACTGAATCACAAATTTAGCATCATGCAGACACACTATCAAAAGGCTGAGAAGTGAGTGGAGCCTAAAATTTGGTGACAACATGGGATTGATTATTTAAAGCTTGCAGGTGGAGCAAATGGTGCTTTATTTCTTTTCTTCCCAGACTTGTGTTTGGTGTGGTTCAGCCGATGCTCCACAAGGCTGCCAATCCACAGATGGAGAGGATCAAACCATGCAATGTTGCCCTCACTCCCTGTGTGTCTGTCTTCACTTTTTGTTTCCCCTCCACTTCATGTTCTCCTTCTCATTTGGTTGACTGTAAACCTTCAGTACAAAACAGCTATTGATGACACCAATTCTTGGTCAGGTTTAATGACATAGAAACAAAATCCCAGGATAAAATCTTTGAAATGGTTGTTTTTGATTGCAGCAGATGTTACAGACAACTCATATACTGCTTCCTGTTCTCATTCTGTGCTTTCTCCCTTAAAAGAGAACTTTTTCCATCTATTCTCATTCTATCTTTATAATGATTCTATGGGTGCATATGGCAGAGATAACTCTCTCTGAGAGATGGCAATAGAGATAAAGCATAGTGCATTTGAATGCATTTTTTGAAGTCACCGAGGCAAGAGAAGGAACCAGTCCGGAATAGGAATCTCCTTACTCTGGCCCTCCTGTGATTTTCTACTACATCAGGATGTCCCAAATCATGAATTAAAAACAAAACAAAACAAAAACAAAAACTAATTGTTTTGATTTATGCTAGATCATTTCTCCTCAGCTTTAAGAATAGGACAGATGTCTAAAAATAACACACTTTTAGATTTAGAAGCATTATGCAAATATTTTATTAATTCCTGATGACTAAGGGTAATTTAATTACAGAACTTCCCAGTTTCGGAGACATTGTCAAGTTGGTTCGTGGAGATGGCAGATGGAACTACCTGTTTTCTGAGAAGGGGGAGATCTTTCCTCCTTTCTGGTTTGAAATTTTCCCACTCATCACTTTTAGGGATTGGGGAGAGAAATTTCAGACATGCTCTCTAACAGCCACTGTTACAATGTACAGGGTCCATGAGAGTGGAGTCCTGAAGAATCTCCTCTGGATTCTTTCATTAGCATAGATTGTTTTCATATATTTGCTAATTTCCAAAGTAAAAACATTAATCTCACAAACTTAGACATGGAAAAGAACATTTCAGAAGAGGAAATGTGCAGTAGGAAAAATGGCAGCTGATATTACAAGGCCAGTGGGCTTTGGAAGCTTACTTTTCCCTGAGGCAATGCCTTGTGAATGATAGGACCACAGAGGGCTGGAGGAGATGGAAAAGATCACTTGCCTAGATGTTTAGACAGTTCAGTACCCATTTCACCAGCTTCAAAGTGACCTTGTAATTTTCCTAAAAATTTTCATCAGTTTATTTATTTGTTTATGTCTTTATATTTCTCAATGGTCTTCCTTGAGTTATGCCACATAATTTTGTTCAAATATATCCCTAATTCCTATTCAAGATGAAAGTAGGATCTTATAAATATTTATTGGACTGAATTAAATTGAAATGAATAAGTCACTTCTATTTCTATTCAGAGGAAAATAGGGTAAGGGGCATAGCACTAAAAATGTCATCAGTGACACATAAAAAGACCATAAGAACCTAATAAAGATGATAGCACAGTTTTACACATGTTCTATGCTTAATAAATCCATAAATACTATAATAAATATAATATTTTACCTTCAAAAGATTTTCAGTTTGCTTGCAGAAGTGGGTGTCAGAAGGGTTGTGAGTTCTTGGGAAGTGATGGAGGCAATGTTGTTTGAAATTGAAGAATAAATTTAGATGTGCATAGGTGGGGTCCATCACATAGTTGTGAACTAACTGGGATATTATATGGTGTATGTGCACACATGTATGGAACACTCCTGTGGCTCAGTTCAATTAGTTTCAATTTTCTACATTCACCTGATGTTTCCTGATGATAAAACAGGCATAAGTAAATACAAAATTTGCATTAATGTTCAAATTATTTTCCAATAAATAAGGTAGCAGATTTATGTTTTCAGACAAGTGTGTTGGAGGTATGTATGCACCTTCCCTCACTTGCATCTTATGCCAAGAGAAAAGTGTCCCTAAGCTCTGCTTTCTGTTCATGAAATGGCCATATCTGCTAAGATGGCCTTGCTGTGGTTTTTATGTTATTTCTCTTCAGTAAGGATCTGGCTCTGTTACGTGTTTGTCAAATATCTCAAAACATTTTTTAAACATTTGTGTTTGAGGAAAAACTCAAAATACGCTGTGCCAGTTAATTTTTTAACACATTTAACAAACAAAAATTTAATCCTTATGTTTCTCATTAATTTTCCTATAATTAAATGAAATACCACTCCCAAAGAATTTGTTGGATAAACAGCCCCATAATCATATGTATATTTTCTTTAAAAATACGTCAAATCGACTTTTCCTGAGAACTTTTAATACCATGAAGTTTACTTTCAAACTGAATAACACATTTCAAATTTCAAATTTCAAATTTGTTTTGTCAGAATTATGTCTAGGTTCCATGAAGTCATTTTGTAATGTCCTATAAGATCAGCTGTAAAGAAAATGGAAAAATGGGAAAAGAGTGTTAGTACTATTATATAAATTCCTTCCTTCTTTTTTTCCTTCTTTCTTTTTTTCCTTCACTATCCCATTCTTTCAACAAGATTTTATGGAAAGCCTATTTATGTATCAGATTCTTTTCTGAGGTTCTACAAAGAGCACACCACCTATGAGAGGATGCAAACAAATAAATGAAATAAAAAAAAAAAACTTTTAGATGACCAATATACTATGCAAAGAGCAGCATTCTCTACACGAGATTGAATGGCCAGGTGTCAGTGTCAATATGGGAGAACATATCTATGCTATCAAGCCCACCTCTCTGCCCCTGGCCGCACCCTGTTCTGCATTTGGGAAGCATCAAAGATGACTTAGAAAACACACTTACCACATTTAGAGAAGGCTGGAAAGGTAACTACTGAAGTAAATATCAGATTCAAATTGAACAAGATCAAAACTATTCTCTATTACAATGTGGAGAAGAAATAAATTATTAAAATTAGAAACTTATTTTCCAAAGATTTTTACACAACTGGGAATGAGATATTCTAAGTTATTCTATCCCTCTAGATACAACTATTACAAGAGTCCTTAGGGACTGAACATGGGAGAGCAGTTAAACAATGTTTTCCCCTTTAATATAGAATAAGCTCAGTAGCTGTAACTTGAAGCTTTGCTCAAAGGATTAATTCAAGGAATGGTTGGGTAGTTGGGTTTTTGAATTAGATAAACCTGGGTGAGAATTCTGGCCACACATGTTTTTAGTGTGTGACCTTGAACAAAATAAACTTAACATCTCTGAACTTTATCTAACTGTGAAGGTAAGTTATACCTGTTTTTCAGGATTGTTGTGAGTAGATGAAATAGCACATAGAAATAAGTCATGCTAGCCTTGTTCAGATCAGGAGTTAATAAATGGTGGTGTATATTGCCACGATTCCTTTCTTTATGGACTGTCTTTCACTAAGAGAATTTGCTCTCTTCCTCTTTGATTGTTTCAGACAACTGTGATGACCCATTAGCATCCCTGCTCTCTCCAATGGCTTTTTCCAGTTCCTCAGACCTCACTGGTACTCATAGCCCAGCTCAACTCAACCGAAGAGTTGGTGAGTAGGGTGACTAAATCTCTAAAGCAAAGTGCTGAATAAGCACACAGCAGGTAAATGGAAGAAACACTGATATCAAGCCCAAGATCACAGTTTAGGATAAGAATGGGAAGAGGAGGTTACGACAGAATGAAACAATGTTTTCCAGCACAAAAAGGATATTTCTTTATCAGCTGTAAAGAAAATGGAAAAATGGGAAAAGAGTGTTAGTACTATTACATGAATTTCTTCCTTCTTTTTTTCCTTCTTTCCTTTTTTCCTTCACTATCCCATTCTTTTCCTTCACTATCCCATTTTCCTTCAGTATCCCAAAGGATATTTTTTGTGCTGGAAAACATTGTTTCATTCTGTCGTAACCTCCTCTTCCCATTCTTAGTCTCATGAGAGAACTTTGAGAAAATATTTTTTTTTTAAATTTGCTTTATTTTTAATGTTTCATGTTTGTAATATAAATAGCTACTAAAATATATTATTATAGTGTGTATAAATGAAATCTACCAAGATTTTCCTTTATAACTTCGTTTTAATAAAATTTAAATGTGCTGATTTTTAAAAATGTAAACTACTATTAAGTTGAAGTAGGAAAATATGAATAAAGTATAATCCTACTAGCTAGAAATATAGAGATACCCATAGTTAAATGTTGGGTGTGTATCTTTACAATGCATGATAGAAATAATAGCAGACACTCGCTAGCTAATCTCTTATGTGAAATGCTTTTAATAAATATGATGTTGGATATCAAAATCAATATATGTTAAATCAGATTTGAATGTTGACATATACATATGTATATACATATGTGTATATACACACACACATATATAGATATAGTTGTACAGTTGATTTTTAACTTTTGAAGACTATCTGATATTTGTATATTTGTATATCTAATGAGTGTTATAAACTCCTTTTCAAGTTAAAAATAATTTTGTACACAATTTCAATAGGTACACTGATCTATTAGAGTTTATACTAATTACTTAGTTATATTTTCCTATTACTATGTAGAGCAATCACATTAGTAAGTCTTCCAATGTTGAACTATCTTTGCATTCTGGAATAAATTCTAATTGATTGTTGCATTATTGATATTGTTTTTATAATGTACAGTATGATCCAATTTGTTAACATTTTAATTTATAGTTTTGAATCTGTTAATCAGAACTTGATTGCAATTTTCATTTTTATGTTTTTTGTTTCATACTACATTTTACAGGTTTTCTATTATAATGGGATCAATACTTTAAAAGTTAGCCGGTTCTATGCTTTGTTGAGCAAGAAGCTTAAAAATATTATTCTAAAGGGAAAAGAATGGAAAATCAAAGACCGAACAGAAAAATATAAACAACAATTTTGTATTAATACTGCCCTTAGCAGAATACAATGCGCCAAAATTTTTAAAAAGCAATTCACTTATGTTAAGGTATTTTGTCTTCACAAAAATACAATAAAGTAAATGTTATTACCTTTTACCTTCATATAGGGTACCTGAGGCTCGGAGAAGTTTTAAAACTTGCCTAAAATCAGAGTTAAGAAGGAAAATGCTTGGATTCAAAACTAAGTCATCTGAATCAAAAGTTTTCCCCTAACAATCACATCAGCAAATTAGTTCGTTAACATGGGTTAAATAAAGTAAAAAGACTTGGAAACTGTCAACTAGAGTTCGAATACTGGCTATTGCATTTACTTACAAGCTCTGTGAGTATCCCAAAGCCGTTTACCTGCTCCCAGACTCAGTTCTTTATCTGTGAAGAACTAATATTTCCTGCCTTGCAGCATTATGTGTAGACAGAGACCAGACTTTCCCATGTTCAAAAGATCTTTCTCACTGCATGACAGAAAATTCCTCTGGAGCAGAGAGGTCCACTTATCATTTCAGGAAAAAACACAGGTTGGCAGATTTTAATATGGTCTCCAACAGGACGTCTATAGTCAGAGTTTGTCTCATCCCACTAAATTATGCAGTGTCAGAAAGTCATTGGTGCCTTATAGCTCCTTGGCAGTTTCTGAGGAAGCTGTGAGTCTGATCACAGGCCAGCTCCTCTCATAATGGACAGATATTGACAGGGCACAGATGTCTCTGCTCCAATTTACTATAATTGTCCTGCTTACAGGGGAATCTAGCCAGCCCGAGGCCTGCATGAGTGTATGCAGAGAGGAGGTTGACCTCTCTTCCTTTTCCCGGAGTCTAAATCAGGAAGGCCATTCAGGAGACACAGTCATAGCAATGGAATGTATTGGCCTAGAACTCATCCTCTAGCACAGCTCCCAGGACTGACAGCCTCCCTTGTAACACTAGACCCAGCCATAGTGCTCAGTGGGAATTAAACACAGAGTGAAGGAGGTATCAGATGACTGGTTCTCATCCAAGCACTGTACATTTGAATCATCTGGAGAGATTTACAAGTAGTAGTGCCTGGACTTATCTTCCAGTTATTCTGAATTAATTGTCTGGAATGGAACCCAAGCACAGATGTTGATAAAGTAAATAAATATAAGCTTTGCAAATGATTCTAAAATGCAACAAGAGTTACCAACTGTTAGATTGAATGAATTAGTGAAAGACAAAACCTTTTATTAATATTTTATTAATATTTATTGAGCACTTACTACATGCTAGGCACTGTATTAAAACCCTGGCACATAGTTGGTAAAGTAGCCATGCAACCTATTTATAAGGTTGTTACATATATAATGCAAATGACCACATAATTAATTAATAGAAAACTTGGTAGTTAATAATATTGATATTATTATATTTTATATCTATACAATATATATGATGTACATGTGTATATATACATACACATATAGTAGGATATATAGAAAAATTCAACTATATACATGTGGTTGGATATATAAAGTCAGAGTATATATAGAGAGAGATATAGAGGTGGATATATATACATATTTCCATAAGTAATAGGATATATATACACACAAGTAAATATGCATATATCTGTATATAATATGTGTATTGTAATATGTACCTCTACATATACACACATATATAAAACATATACAGAATATATACATATATAATATATATTATAATAAAACAAGTTGGGTAAATGTTATCAAGAACGGATTTGTCATGTTTTCTAAATATAAAATTTAGAAAGTTAAGGATCAAACTAATTTTTATTTATATTGAAAATATCAGTATAAAATAATGATTCATATTTCTTCTTCTAAAAACCGACTTATGTCCTATCTCCGCACTGAAAAAACCTGGAAGTAATTTTAGTCCTGCCTAATGAACACTCCTTTTCTACATGTCTTACTTTAAAACTTCCTTTTTATTTCCAAAGAGGAAAGACATAAAATATACCTCAGGGAAACAAACTATTCCACATGGTTCGAAAGCTAGGAGACTCTCAGGTATACATGGAGCTTTCAAAGAACATCTTGGTTTTAATTTGAATTCTCCATATAGTGTTTTAAACAGCAAGTTCATAGCCAAATGCTAAATAAGTACTACTCTGTTATCAAGTTTGGCTCGTCCCTGAATGGTGGGATTTTATGCATAAGAGTTTATACTGTTATCAGCTTATGCCTATTGGCATACAACTAAAAATTTGAATAGTAATACACTATTAACCCAAAGAAAGAAGATACCTACCAAGGAAGGCTCCCAGTATCTAACTGAGCCAGCAGCCATTGCTAAACAGAGGTATCTCACACAAACCATGCTTTCAGCAGGGCCAAACTACCTGCCATCTGCACTGAACTGCCTGCCTATACTGTATCCTTGCTGTCTGAGTCAGCCCTTATAAAAGAGTTACTGGAATCATATTTAACAACTATCCCCATAAACATCTTTATTGACTAAGTAGTGTGATGAAGGACAGTGCTTTTGGACCAATCGTATTGTGAGGATTTGGAGTCCTTATTTGCATGAAAATGAACCTATCAGGTATCAGAGGCAGGGACTTCTGGCTGTATAAGTCTGCTCCCCTCTGGCTCAGGGAGCACATTTTCTCTTTACATTGAAGACTGCATTTTCTAGGCTGGAGCTGAAACATTGAAGACATCTTGCCAGAGCAGAACTGTCTGGCTACTGACTGGCCTCACTCAAGAGCCACCTCACCCAGGGACCCCCTCAAAGCTATACTGTTCCACAGCCATTCAGTATTATAATTGAACTGTAACACTATTGAACTGTCTCACAACCATGTTGTTCTGCAGCCATGCTGTATCACGATTGAGCTGTTTGCATTGAGTGAAATTTCCTTCTTTATCTCAATCTGAGGACTCCTGTTGGTATTGCATTGGTGCCAATGACCATTGATTGACAATACTTAGCACTTATGGTAAGCCCTCAATGTTCTAAGTTCTTAAGGTACATCAACATCATTTTTATAGTTGCCATCCATGCAGATATGATTGTTATCTCTGTCATAATTAAAAAATGCATTCCAGAGAGAGGGAAAAATGAATATTAGAATAATAATCCTAGGTAGATACAAACCTAGATAATGTCTTACGAGGTAATAAGATCTGGGGCTTAGATCTTCTCTATTAGACAAACATTTATAGGTTAACATGTAACTTCACAATATCTAATGTATAATTAACCAGCGAGTAGCATAACCAAATGACAGATACATTCTCCTAGAAACTTAAATAATAATTGAATAAACTTGTTAAAAATTACCCCAAAAAGACATTGAAAAGACACATTGTACTCTCTTTTGATTTCTAAGTTTGGGGTAGTTTCCTATTAATCTACTCCATTCATTTATTCATTCACTTATCACAGTATTTCATGAATTTTTTTCTACCTCTGTCATTCAGCCTTCTACAAACTTGTTAAGGAACTTCCTGGTATTCTACCCAAGATGAAATTCGAATTGTAAAACACTTGACTTCCACAAAACTAAGTCTTTTTGATTGAATTGAATGTGCTCAATGGCATCCTTGCAGCTCATTACTGCTCAACTATTTCACAAAGATGAACCCTGCAAGTCTTCTGGCACCATTTAGAATTGCCAAATCTCCGAGGAATTATAGGCAGGTTTCTCCTGCTTTCAGAAAGTAGAGTGTTCACGTGAAACCTTTCATAAGCCAAAATAACATAAAGCGAAGAAATGATTAGCATTAATTTAAAAGCAAAAATTTTCTTCAGATTTTTTCCATTAGCAAAAATAAATACTAATATAGGTCTTTCGTAAAAGCAAAGTGATGTAATACGCACTTTCAAAAAGCAAGGAATACCCATAGACCTTTGGCATGCATTGAACATAGGTGATTAAGGATCGTTTTACCTCCAGTGTGTGCTCAGAGCTCAAGAGTACACATCTCTGACCTATATTCCCAGGAAGAAAGTGTGCACAGTTGATAAGTGTGTCATGTCAGAGGTAGGGGTCATTTCAAAAGTTAAAAAGAAGTATATAGGAAAGGTGTGCTGATGAGCACTCTCAGAGTCTGAGCAAAGCAAGTCTAATGAACTCTGTCAGTGACAAACTCATATTTCTGAGAGAAAATGCACCCTTGGAAGCAGCCTGTGAGCTTAGGCGCTTCTGTGGCATGCACTGTCTGAGCAATCCACTGAAAGAAGAAGGGGTTAGATGGTTAAAACCCACTGTAATAGTCTTCACAATGCTCTCATCTATGAAAGGGATTTGCCAAACGAATTTTTTGTTCTCTCACTTCCACATACCTCAGTCCTCATCTCATCCACACGCAAAGAAATGAAAAGCAAGGAAGAGAACTAATTACTTTCGAAAACTAAACTACAAAATACATTAAAATGGAGGTCAGATCACCATTCACTTAGGTTGCCAAGTCAACTTATATAATTGTGCCTTAGCAGAGATCTGACTTTGTCAAATGTGATTTGTTTTGTGGCAAGAAAGCTTTTGATCTGGGCATTAAAGTCAGCTGGGCTAAGAGAAGCACTTACTGTCAGCAGGAAGTACAGGAGCTAGTGGCACAGCATAAAGCCACTAAGCTGTGGGTTAGACCTGTTTGAAAGTGAGGGGAAGGTTTTAAGTTACTTTATATGATTAAAAGGCAAATAGAAACAGTCATCTTTGGCCTCATGAGAGGGGAGGTTTGTACGTTTCTTTCTCATCTTTCCCCCAATATAGTTTTGCAAACAATTATGTTTACCTTTTGTTCCTTGAAATGTTAATCCTTCTTCCTCACTCAATATATTTTTGAAATGCCTGCCTGTGTAAATTGAGATTGTGTGTTTCTAGCATGACAATTTTATTGCCATGGAGAATTTGATTTTTTAATGTCAAGGCACTTTCAGCTTCCTAGGCTCTTGGACTAATGAAGAGGCTTAAAACTCTTGCCTCCCTTTGGCACAGAAACCACGTACACCTTTATCCTCCCTTGGGCAGCACTGGTTGTAAAAAAGCTAAGGACACATGAAGGTCTTTGGAAGTTGGTTTTCAGTTCAGCATCACTGGTCCCTCTGTGAGGAGATGTGAATTAGGAATGGTAGAGGAATCAGGGTTCTCACGATTAGCATGATATCGGCAGTCTAGGGACTTGTTCCAGATAACTAGGTGACAATCTAAGGATCCAATTTCACAGGCAGCATTATAATATCTCCTTACAAAATATAGTGCAAGCCTCCCATCTGGATTGATTGAGCCAGATGTGATATGGATATAATGTGATCTGTTTAAAAAGATGGTGAAATATACAGAAATATGTCATTGGACTCACTCCTTTCCCCTTAAAGAGGTCTTTCCTTCTTTTTAGCACATGTCCTTTCTTTTGTCTGTCCTAGTTGCCCCAGGCATGGCATGCATCAAGTTCTGTGCTTTTCTTTATTGCTTATACATATTCTCCCTTACTACTAGAAGTATAAACCCTGAGTGGAAACATAGCCATCACTTTTTTAGAAATACATATTCTTGGCTTCTGCCCCAAATCTTCCAGATCAGAACCTGTGCTTTAAAACTGTTGCATTTGCAAATTTAAATTTGAAATGCACTATTCTAGAGCATCCCTGAGTATTCTACTCCTTCAGTTCTTACCCTCGTGTCTTTTTAAATGTGGATCTCAGGGCTAGGGGAGGGTGGAAGTGTTACCCTAAAAATAGAAGTCCTTTCAAAGTGAGAGGGATCGATCATTTATTTGAGATCAAAGAATAGCTGTTTGAGAGTTCTGATTCAAGCAGAAACCCAAATAGTGTTCACATTAGAAGACAAAGGCAAGGGGTATTTTTGAGAAAGGGGAAGAGGATAATTGCATCAATAGGAGGAAGACTCTTCTATTGGTGCAGAAAATATAGTGATGTTATTTCTAAGTATTGTTTATAATTATAATATCTACTTTCTTGTTATCTTTGCAAACAGTTCTTAGGGGCACAATGTTACTTCAGGTTCAGTCCAAAGGTTGTTTTGCCTTGCTTTAACAATCTGAAGGTTTGAAGTATAAGATGTGCAAGGCAGTTCCTCTGGCTTGGCAGCTCTGGCTCCATTTTAAAGTAGCTCTAATTATATCACTGTTTACAGAGGAAATCAAAGTTGGCTAATTTAATATGAAAAAAGAACCATGCATAAAACTAGAAACTTAAGCTCTATTTATATTATCATGTTAGTACTCAGTACTCAGACAGGTAGCATTATTCACATTTTTAAAGATGAGGAAATAGAGAGGTCAAGTCATTGATCTAAAGATACACAGCTAATTATTAATAGAACTTGGATTTGAATCTAATTCTGTCTACCCCATAGGAATAAATATCTTTATTCACGATCTTAGATCTTAATCTGAGTAAAGGTGTTGTTGGTATAATAGTCACCTCTTTCAGGTAATTTTGGCATTTCTACTAGGATTGTCAGCATTTTAATCACAAAGACTAGATTTTCAGGCATCAAGGAAGAAAGAGAGATGTGGACACCTATGCTCCTCAATGCCCCTAAAATCATGCTGTGGCCTATTATGCCTGTGGGCAAAATTATTTTTGACCTCGACATTTAAACAATGCCCTAGACCTCTTCTCTTACTAAGATAGCTGTAGATACTTGAGAGATATACATGAGATATGCATGATAGAGATACAGAATAGAAATTTTCTACTATTTAACACAAGCCTTGGGACTCTTTCGCAGATGTAGACAAATCCAGTGTGATGACCCTTTCTATTCAGCCAGGACAATTGCAAAGAAAAATAATGTTAAGAGAGGAAAGGGAAAATCATATGAATACTTTTACTTGCTAATAATATAATGCTTCAAAGATTCTAAAAATCAACATTTGGCACAAAAAAAGTGATGGTTAAGCCAATGTAATTCACCCTTTACTTTTTCTCCTGATACCCGGTCATTTCCTTTGAAAGGTCAAGCTGAGAATTTTTTCTAAGTGGCGCTTTTCAAATTGCTTATTCAATGAATCACCATCTGATGTCGCTAATATTTTGCAAAGAGACAAGATCTTCAATTTATCAGTTTGCTGCATTTAACTTAAGTCATTGTAACCTAAAAAATTTAGTAATGGAATTAATTGCAGGATAATTAGTGGCATATATTTGTCTAGAGATTGGCAGTTTACTCCTGTATTTACAATAGTGTCACACCAGGAGGAAACAAGTTGTATTTGAATAGCACATTGTGTGGTGGATTCTCTCTCTTTGTCTAACCTATGGTTGTTAGGGGAGGACATACTCAATCTCACTCAATTTCTCTAGAAAAAGATTTCACTTAAGACATTATGAAAATGTTGTACATATGACTAAAGATTATTGTTTCCACCAAATAGTAAAAATGGTAACATATAACCAACTCTAAGGAACCAGAAAATAGTAGGTGGCATAAACATGCAGTTCATTGTTCTCTAGGACTCCAGTTTGCATGCTTCTTATCCTATGAGGTCCATTTCCTGGAGCTCTTTTTTGAGTGTCTCAAACTATACTTACTTTACTTATACTCTAAACAATTAATTGTTATGTCTGGAATTTATTTTTCTAATCAATATACATGTTTGATAAAAATATAGACTTTATAAAAGAATCCTTACCATTTGTTGTTAAAGTCTTATTTCTAATGAATCTCTTTTACAAATAATCAATCAGGTTTCCTCTTCCTCTTCTTTGAGTTGTGTCTCCTGTCTTTTGCTGGGTTACATTGTACATCTTCCAATCAAAATAGTAACATTCTGTTGGAGGTTTGAACTGGTGCCAGAATTATTATCTTGGATAAAAACATACCAAGATGAAGCTTTTGGGGTAGCACAATTAAACATATTTCTCTTTAACTAATTTGTGCCCATAGTCATGAAACCTATGAGCTGACATATGTTATCTTACTTGATCCTTGATAAAGAAGACACTTACTATATAATTTTTACAGAAGTAGAGAAATGAGTTTAACAAAGTCACAAAGTATAAAGTGACACTTTCAACTCAAACATCAGACTTAGTTAGATTGGGCACTGTCTTTCAAACAAAATTGCCCCAGGAAAGCAAGATAAATGTAGATGCTCAACTGTGCAAAAAACCTACTGTTCATGAGATAAGAGTTTTAAGTGGTAATGCCTATTATATAAGATCTGCAGTTTTAAATGACTTCCTTCTACTTCTACTTTCTCTTCAAAGATCATGGTAAAGTCATTTTTTTGCTATATGCCTAAAAATATAAAGAGTGTTTTACAGCTGAATCATCTACACTGCTTTACTCATGGAAGGAATTTAATAATTATATATTCACTAAAAGAGGAATTAATCATCTAGTAAACCCCCCCTAGACCTGAGCAGCCAATGGGTAGAGTTAGATTGTACTGACTTACCAAATTAAAATAGAACTCAGCTTCTATCATTTCATGAGAAATTCTAGAACACTATTATGCAGTAGAAATTTCTGCAGGATGGAAATGTTCTATAGCTGTACTGTCAAATAAGATATCCTCTAGCTATACACGGCTATTGAAATACAGCTAATGCTACTGAGAAACTGAATTTTCAATTTAATTTAAGTTAAATAAATTTTAAATTTAAATAATTACATGTGGCTAGTGGCTACAGTATTGAACAGAGTTCTAGAGTCCTTTCAAGAATTATATATATGACATTCTCACATAAGTTTATAAAAATGCCTGGGTATATTTAAGTGTATATGAATCAGTCCTTGGTCTGCAAGGGGCATGAATTTGAAATATCCTTGGGACTGAAGTCTAAGTCTTTTGAGCCCCAAATTCCCTCCTCATGATCTCTCTTGCTTCTTTTGTAACTTTTGCACTGTGAAATGTGCAGCCAAATATCTTGTTCTGATTCATGAAGACCTTAATGGCTCTACTCTTCATAAGGGAAGATACTTATTGTAGGACATCATAGCAAAATTATCTGAGTAATGAGCACCGGAACCCTTCAGAGTAATAACACAGCTCTCTCCTATAAACACAGAGACACACAGGTGTGTGACCAAGTACATACAGTGTCACAGAGGCTGTTGGTGCCCGTATACTCTAGACTTAACTTCCGTACAAGACTTAACTTCATATACTCTAGACTTAACTTCCGTACAAGACTTAACTTCATCTTAGAAGCTGAATAGAGATGGGACTTTCTATTCCAATTATTTATGGGGTTGTGATCCCTGGAGACAGGCTTTGAGGGAAAGCAAGAGGGAAAGCTATGAAGAAATGTGGTCAGATGAAGTCTACCTTCCTTCAGATGCTAAGAAAAAGTTTTGGACCACAGATTGCACTATAAGTATTAATCATGCCTTGACACAGTAGGATCAACCTTTGAATCTTGTATCAGTCATTTACCAGATGAAGTTGGGACAGGTGGCTTCCCAGGAAAGAAGACTTCTGTTTGGATAAGGGCAGATATCTGGAGAAAGTGACAGAGAATTCCAGTTGTCAGTCACCACCCACAGCTGAGGGATACATCCACCGTCTAAAGAAGCTCTGAGTGAAGCCTTGAGGACATTTCCAGCAGAACTACTTCCAACCACAACAGCTACACCTTCCCTATCTGTCCAAGGGCTTCCTCTCCATGCTGTAAACATGCCCTTCCCTCCAGCAGCCTTCAACCAGTACCTGACAGAGTTACTATTCTGCTCCAGTGCATCCTACTGTGATGGGATTAAGCGAACACTTAGGCATGACTGGCTAACTGACGCATCATGGATTGGCTCTCCTTTCTTTCCTGTATCATTTCTATGGCCTTCACCTGACTTTCTGGAGTCAATTCCCAAATGAACTACTTACACTCAAATTCCAGTCTCAAAATTGGCTTCTGGGAAACCCAAACTAAGTCACACACAGAGAACTACTCCCTCAGTCTTTGCTTGTAAGTCAGTCTCAGTTATGATAACTGAGATCTGATTAAAATTCAAATTTTTCCCTCATAAGAATTTTCCCTATGAGTACCTTTGTTCTTTCCTGCAAACTGGCTTCAAGTAGGGCCACTCCAGATTCTCCTATAGGTTTTTACCTTTTTTAAATACACAGTCTGTTTGGTTAAATTCTAATTTTTCTTTTCCCCAGGAGGCTCTTTAGGTCCTAAATAAATGTACAGATAGAAGTGTAAGAGCCCTGGCCAGGACTAGTCTGCAATGCCCAGGTCCTACAACACTTACCCAGTAGCAGAAGGATGATGCCATGTACCAGCCAACAACTTTCCAGTTTCAGAACTCCTTGCCTGGACATAGGTCCTGTTACAAGTGGATAATAACAAGTCTCTGAGCAGAGGTGTAAGAAGCCATATGAGCACTACAAACAGGCTTGTGTATGTTATTATTACCCTTATCTGTACTGTATAATGTTAAATATTTATGGAGAAGCTCTCTGCTTTACTTATTAACATCACTAGGTAGTTTATGCCTGAAAAATCTCAAACCTTTGCTTACAGAGAGGCGTTGACTATTTAATAATTAAAGATGGAGCTTGTAATTCAACCTAACCTTCCAGTCACTTGTGAGAATGTACTTATAGCTTTTAGGGTCTTGTGTAAACCTGGGGGAGGCACATATCTAGGAAAACTATTTCTTATAAGGTTTATTTTAGGATTTTTAAAAATGGCCAGGCTGTGTGTTTCAAACAGATTGGTGTGAAAATGTTATGTATAACTATTTTAGCTCCTGTTGGGCTTGTACTAAATGGACTCTCTTTTTAAAATGATAGTTGTAAAATATCACTTAGCAGAGACCTGAATATAATTTGTTTTGTGCCCATTTCTAGTGTGTAACATCAATTAATTCTTTCTCTTTCTGAGTTAAGAGTGGAAATAAACATAGAAAGGAATTTCTTCAATTTTGACCAATTATTTTGTTTTATGCTTAGAACTTTCCTTAGCATGTAGAGTTGGATAGAAGCATGGTGATTTAGAGACCTGAGCAGGGAACTGAGTACCAGGAGACCTGGGTCTCTTGCTTTTCTTTAAAGTTTTCTTAGAGTTTTCCATAAGAGTTTTCATTTTCTGCTTGTTTAAGACATTGGTTCCTGATAATACCTAGGGCAGGGGTGAGAAATCATAAGAACTGAGTTGGAGAGCAGTCTCTTACCATATAGCCTGGATAAACTAGTTGGCCCTTTGAGATTGCTTGATTCTCTAGTGAATGAAAACTAAAAATACTATTGCTGATTGCTATGAGAATCAAGCAAGATACTGAAAAATGTGTAGTATGAATTATGTTTCTAGTAAGAATTAATAATAAGAGGAAGAAGGAGGAATCAGAGGAGAATGCTCTATTCTTGCTGTTCAGAGGCTGCATAGATGAGCGGTTAAGAGCTTGGGCTTTTAGGTCCTGGTTTTCTATGTTTGCATTCCTTGCTCTGTTACTTACTAGTTGTGTGATCGTAGAAAAACTGCTCAATAATTCTGGCCTCAGTTTTCCCACCTGTCAAATGGATATGATGATAATATCTATCATGCAGAGCTACTGTGATGATCAATGAGTTCATGTTGGCCAAGTGCTTGGGACAGTGTTCAGCACTGAGCAAGGACCAACTGTTAGCTAATAGAAATGAACATTCCAAGGGCATGTGGAATAGGGGTGATGAGAAGGAGCCAAGGGCTAACAGGGAGTGAAAAGAATTGTCCAAGGAAGAGAAAAGATGGATATTTCTGAATTCAAAAATTTCCAGATTTCTTTGGCAATTGTAATTCTGACTTTAAGTGTCCATCCATGTTGGGTTTGGGGATCAAATTGAAGAATAGTGTCCATCTTTAGATCCAGAAGCAATTCGATATTGTTATTTTTGTTTTTAATAATCAAAAATAGCATATTAGATTTAATTAATTTGGACCAATAAAAATAAATAATGCAAATTTTATCACATAAAATACTAGAACTGAAACTTCAGAAGCTCTCTTATTGAGTGTATCCCAAACCACTCACAATGTCATGAGCACCTTTCTAAAAATAGAGAGTCCCAGATTAGGCACTTGAGTAAATTATCAAGGATTAGATCAAGGAATTTGTGTTTGTGGTCTTCACAATCTCTCTAGGTGTTTCCGATGGTTGAACACATTTGAGAATTTCTCATCTCATCTAACCTCAAGAACAGAGCTGAATGTGGAACCAGGTGTCTTGATTTTCAGTTCAGTATCTCCTATTTGAGGCTTAGGATAGTCTAATAATAAACTAGATATAGCCTCTAAATCATTCAGTATATTATAATAGAAAATTATTGAACAATTCTAGATGTTATAAAAATCTAAGATGAGAGTATTTTTCCTTTAAAATTAAAATTGTTCTTTAAATTTCTATTAAATTCCTTTAAATTTAAACTGCAGAATTTATGGGAATTGCAGTTAATAATCATTGATACCACAGCCACATTTATAGTCAGGACTGCCTTAGTTAACACCTTTAACTTGCCAAACAGGTATCTATCTGTGTGTATGTTACACTCCCAATATAAAGAATAATTCAGAAACAGAAAGCTAGCATGGGTGCTGTATGTCTTCAGAGCAACTGCAAATAATATCTTCAGGCTACTCTCATCATTTGCAAAAACATATTTATTGTTCAGTAGAAGGAACAAAATGTTTGCCATAGCAACCAAGGCAACCCTTGGTTGTTTGGCCTATTAGCTATGAAGCAGGGAACATCTTCAACAGCAGGGAAAGAGTCCTCGGCAGTTATCACCCAGAGAGTGTCCTTTCATTTAATAGTTTAGGCTGAATCTCCTGGGGTTGGAAAATTTTTGATGTGTTAATGAATGCTAACAGCAACAATTCCATTTAGTTAACTTCAGGAGGATTAATAAGCTAAGGTTTTTACTGTGGGCAAAAGGGAGATGTAATTTTCTTTAAATAAATTTGAAGAAACATTTTTTTTTTTAAGCTTTAACTCTCTTTTTTTAAATTTAATTTGAGTTTTGGTCAGTCTTTAGTGATTTTATTCTTTCAAGGTGGTGAGGTGAATGCTTTGTCATTTTATTTTCCTTCTTCTATCCTCAACGTACATTTTTATCATATATGCATTTGATAAGAACAATTAGAATAAATGAAGAAAAAGTCTAAAGCATGACTAGGAAGCCCAAGTGTGGATTATTGGAGGTAAAAGAGAAATAATTAAAGTATGAAGATTTTAAATTCTAAAATAGCAATATCTCATAAAAAGTCATAAGCCCTTTATTATACCACCATCTGTCAAATATATACTGTCTATGCAATAAACCATATAAATATGAGTAATGAGATTCTCAGGTTACAAAAGAAAAGCATGTGGATAATAGAAAATACGTTACATGCAAAAAGCATAAAAGTCACTCATACATTCATCATTCAGAAGAAATCATCATACAAATTTTGTGCTGCCATGTTTTAATGAGGTTGCTATCATGTAGTTTACACAACTTTGCTTTTCGTTCACTTAAGAAGAAAGAGGCCTCTTGAAAAGGGCAGCAGGAAAGATTGAGTGGAAATAAAGAATAGGTCCAGGATAATTTTAGATTTCTTGGAAATGTAAAATCACCTTCTCCCTAAACCTCTCTGTCAGTTTTGAGAAGTTGGGGGAAGATGGAGTGAATTAAGAACTGTGCACATATAGATGAAGACAGAGCTGATTGATAAAAATGTGACTGTGCATCTGGCTTCTTGAATGTTTCCTCTCATTGCCCTTCCTCCTTATTCATTTTCTAGGCTTTTAGAAACCTTTTAAAAACCTTTTTCTGTTACATAATGGTCTCAAATATCTATGCTTGAATCTTGAGTGCCAGGTGTTTTAAACTTGTTGGATCTCAGTTTCCTCGATTATATTATGGAAATTATGGTATTAATTTCACAGTATATTCTATATGAATTAAGGTAGGCTAAACTGTACTATCAAGTAGATTACAATGTGCAATTTTTTAAACACAATAAGTATTTAGTCCTTGTTCATGTTAGAGGTTAGGGCAGGTGTTCAAGTAGGCAGGTACTTTCCTCCACGGGCTGATGCAGGAATCCAGGATTTTTCTATGTTTTGGTTCTGCTATCATCGAAGGCCTTGTTGTCAACTGCATCCATCAATAATGGAAGGAAAAAGCAAATGGGAAAGAGACCTGATGGCCTGCAAGTGGCACCTTTTTTTCTCACTTACATTTTTTTTTTCGGAGACAACTGGTCCATCTGTCCATATCTATAATAGTATAGACAACTTAAAAGTGCAATTAAGCCGTGCACACATTACAGTCCTATTACTACGGAAAGAAGAGAGAATGGGTGTTAGTGACTGTTAGCAATATCTGCCACTGCGTCCATGTCTTGCAAAAACTTAATAAAATACATTCATAGAACACGCTGAGCATTCTTCCTATTTATTTATTGAATCATCTCAGGGTAGCGAAAAACATTTTATCCAGCAAAAACTTAATAGTGACAGTTATTTATCGAGACAAAACTAATGCACAACTTGTAGGATGTGTCTCATGGCCAGAGTAGGCTCTACCTCATGTTGTCCATCTCCTTTGTCCACATGTCCACTCTCATATGATGAGAGGCTATATCTGCTGTGGGCAGCTGGGGTTCAGAAAAGTTCTCAAGTCCCAAGGAGAAGTCCAATCGACTCCTCCAGAGATAGCAGAATGGTAGACTGGAACATCACTAAAATGATTTTCAATGACATAGGTTGAGATAAAATGGAATGTATCAATGATGATTTCTAAATACAAATCCGGTTAACTCCCTGACCTGATGCCCTGAGAAAGGTACTTAAAGAGGCTGTTTTTATCCCATTGCCACCCATGCACAGGACATTCTGCAATAGCTCCAACTCAGGGTTTACAAATTTTGTGAGCTCTTGAGTCAGTAAAAATGAATTTTAACTTATTTATTCCTATGCAAAATGAAAACAGAAAACACTCCAGCAAAGCAAGAGTTAATATTGATCTTCTACAAAGTTCCAATGTGTCAAATAATGAAATTCTGGGTTCAAAGTCTTTTGTTACTATGTGTCAAGTATACTGAATCATGTGTTGATCATGTGGCACTCTCTCATGTCTCTCTGAGATTTTGCATATGCTGTTTTTTATCCTTGTTTGCCTAGGAAATGGCCACAATTGTTTCAGGTTTCAGCTCCATGGCTTTCTGATAATCTACTAGGCATTCTGTCCTCTGTGTTCCTTTCATATCTTGTATTTACAACTAGCAAGATTTTCTTTCACATCAAATCACACATTTATTTGCATATCTCTCTTTCTTCAGTGCCCAGCATGCTCTCGGTACTCAATAAACATCTTTTGAGTGAATGAATGCTAACTTTTCAAAAGCATAGTCAGTAATCTTTCATCTTTGTATCCGCAGCAAAATATTGGTCCATGACAGCAGGTTCATAGTATGTATTTGGAGAGAGATAATAAGCAGAGAAAAGAGAGGAGGAATGAAAGAAAAAAAGAAAAAAAGAAAAGAAAGAAGGAGATATAATAACGCAGAGGATATAAGACATGCTAAAGGTTAAGGTTGTAAAAGAGTTTTGATTTTTTTTAATAGATAAAAAACTTCCAGTAGGAATCCAAAAGATGGAAACTATAATGAATAAGGAAAGAGAGAAAGAATCCTAGAGGAAAGAGCATTTGAGGTGACTCCTAAACCATGAAAGCAAATTAAGTGGAAGGGGAGGATGGCAATTGGGCCAAGAAGTTACCAGGCGTTTAACAACAGAGACAGGGTATGCTTGGGGTCAAGGCATCTTAGCTGGACACTGTTTAATTTCTCTTTGAGAGTCAAAAATTGTGGCTATGTTAGATGTAACTACAAATCTCTCTGTGCGATCCTCTTCCAGGAACTGGCGGTTGGTCCCCAGTAGATTCCAATGCTCAACAGTGGCTCCAGATGGACCTGGGAAACAGAGTGGAGATTACAGCAGTGGCCACGCAGGGAAGATATGGAAGCTCTGACTGGGTGACGAGTTACAGCCTGATGTTCAGTGATACAGGATACAACTGGAAACAGTATCAGAAAGAAGACAGCATCTGGGTAGGACATCTTTTCTCTTCAGATGAATAAAACTGAGATGTGATAACGGTAACTAGTGAACTTTTATGTCATTTCCCTATACCCAGATTGTTGGTAGCTTAATAGCTGTTGAGTGCTTATTCAGACATAATTAGGCCATATATAAGTCCTATCTCCAGCATGGCTCCAGTTCCCAGGGAAATTAGAACGTCTGTTGCAAAAAGTTTAGTGTCTTCCTTCTTTTCTAGTAAGTTGGGTAACTCACTGACTGGGCCTCAATTTATCTATAAAAACAGAAATACACCATGAAAGTCTGATTCGTAATAAGAATGTTTCGATTTACTGAATACTGATTTATTTACTTATTTGTTTTTTATGTGCCAGATCCTTCACATACCTTGTAATGATCCAAGTAGCTCAGTTACATAATTTGAACAAAGTCATTCAATTTTTAAATCTTGGCACGGGCATCTGCAGTCTGGTCTGACATTAAAGCCACCCTATCCAACAGCCTTTCTCTAAGATTTTAAAGAAATTGAAAGTATTAAAAATGCAAAACAAATACAAAATTTAAAATTATTCTATCACTATAAACAATTGTCAGTTTCAAAGTAAAGGACACCTCACTCCAAGTTTTAAAAAAAAAAACTTTTCTTTTCCCATGCCAGGCCCCAAACTCTTGGCTTCACAGCGTGACAAGCTGTCCCTAATTATGAGATGAAGAAAGGGAGGTGGAGGCAGAGCAAGGAGCATATGTAGGAGGCCTCACATGCTCATGAATTCAGCAAAATAATTTGTTATTTTATGTGTATTTTTTTTCTAAATATATATGAATGTTGAAGACTTGGCAATTGAGAACATATTTTCTTTTCATAATCTCTTGTTGCTTTCCTCTTAAATCAATGCAAAATATGATCTCAAATTGCTGTTTTTTTGCACATGGGTTTTTCTCTGTGAGCCCCACTTCACTGGAAAAATATCTGTTTTATATTCACAGTTATTTCTTGATCGCCCACCCATCACTATCTCTAATTGAAAATAATGGTAAATTGAGGATTAAGTTTAGTTATGGAAGATTGAATTTGAGAATATTATCATCTTGATTCTGGGTCGCTAGTAATATTAGATTGTAATATTCATAGCATGGATTTCTTCATTTTTAAAAATAGACTTTTGGGAACTATTCTATTTTTTTCTCAATTTTGTAGCCCACATGCTGTTTCATGTGTTTTTGTTTTGTTTTTAGTTTGAAATAAGAGTTAAGCATACCTTCCATTTTGAGGAACAATTTTAAAGGTTTATGTTGACTTTAGAGGTGCAAGTAGATGTGGGATTATTTATTTTCTTTGGCATTTTGGATCATAACTGGTTGTTTTTCAGATTGAATTGCATTTTTGAGTTATTTTCTCTATTTTTTTTTAAATCCTGAGTTTCATTTTCTTTAGAACCAAATGACCTGGTTTCTGCCTGTCCTCTGAATCAGGATGTGGTTCAAGGACTGACAGTTCCTCTGGGCATGTGAACTGATGGCATAAGGCCAATTTCACTTTTTTGCCTCTGTTGGTTTACTTGCTTTGCTAAATAACTCTAAGCCCCTTAAAACCCTGGCCTGTCTTAAAGTCTTTGCAGCCTCCATGCCCACTGTTGCTGGACAGATAACAGGGACTGATTTTTAAATGGTTCTTTAAAGAACTGAAGAATTACTAGGACTTCCAGAATTGGAAGGGAGAAGACTACCCCTTCTCTTACCTCAACCTCAAAACAGCCTTCACATTTCTAGGGAGACAGAAGATGCTGGGTGGGCTGAGAAGAAAAAGCAGGGAACCATGTGTGTAGGAAGTCAGTAAATTCCAGCTATGGCTTCCCTAGAGACACTTACAATGCCTGCAGAACACTTAAGAGAAGCAATAGCTTCAGGATCAGCCTGTCAAATGCAAACACTGGGAGGAGAAAAGACTTGTGGAGTGATCATCACAATTTTCAGTTTAAAGAGTAAAATACAATGACACTGGGCACAAACATTATAAGTCATGCTCGGTAACAAAGATCAAATTGGGAACAATATCTACTTACATAAATATTGAGGAAACTAGCAGCTACTGAACACCAGTTACATATCACATTTGTAAGCAATTTATACACACACACTTATTTATGTATTTACTTATATGCACTATTTTATAAACAGTAGAGATTCTAAATTAAAATCTCCATGAACTAGAGGCTTGACCCTCACAGAGACCCACACAAGCTCATGTAACCAGAAACTGATGGTGCCAGAACAAAAAACTGGGATTTAGTCCTAATTATACTTATTGGAATTATGCCTGAAAAAAAATGAGAACAATACTAACAAAAAAATAATTTTTAATAAAGCTCTCTAAATAGTTGTTTAACTTTTCTGAAAAAGTCAATACATAAAAACATCAATGTCAATTATTGACTTAATTAGGATGGTGTATCAAGGAAGTAGAGAATCTCTTGAATGAGACTTTCACATGGTCTTTTGAAGATCCTCAGTTTTTAGATGATATGGTGTTTGTAATGCTTTTTAAAATTGATTTACCAAACAATACCACTGCAGCACATGCCCTAGGCAAGATATCAATTTACCAGTACTTTATTTTACAAAGTTTATTTTGGAACAAGAACCCTGAACGTATACCTGTCCAATGTACAGTAGCAAATATCCATGCCCTAAAAATTCAATCTGTAGCATTTCTGATCTGGCACTAAATAGAATGTTCATGAACGAGGCCACCAAGCAGCTGCTTAATGGTGCATCATGATTTATGAACAAGCCAGATCTCTTGTTTTGCTAAATACTCAGGCATGAAGGTATTTCACTGACAAACTTAGCAGCAATTTTAGAATCTTAGCGGATCCAAAATCTCTTTCTCATCGATTTGTAGACAATACAAATATTAAGATTCTAACTCTGAGCAACAACATTAACCAATGTTTGGTAAAGTGGATATATTTATTTAGAACAAAAGAACCTCTAAATATCTAATTAAACCCACTCAAACCAGGGTTCTCTGTCATTTTGAAATATATGTAGGAGAAACACTTACTGTCCCTTTTATATCCCTGAGTTTTCTTTTTAGACCTGAGCCATGTGTGTGTGTTCAAGTCCTTCATGAATCCATCTTTGTTTCCTACATATAAATTATAAGTTTTTTAAAACTGCATCCCCTCTATGTGCATTGGCACTATTATTTAATTTCTGATATTTATCACTCTGAATTTTCAAACAGCACTTGTGCTTGTGTTTTAATAAGTGATGTCCTTTTTAAAAATCACCTTATACGCGTTGCTCACAATCTCGTAAAAGTCACTCAAGATTCTTCACCTCTTCTCATATCAGATTGAATTATCTCTATCTTTTCAATCAATTATAAAATTTCAGCAACAATTTCAGTTGTTTTTCTCTTGAGCTTCCCCCCTCCATCTTTCTGGGAAAATCAACTATGCCAAGTGTATCAGATATGGACACAAAAGCCTTACATATAAATTCAAAAGCATCATCTATTGTGTTTGGATATCCTTCCTGGTGGCAAGTTTCACACCTATTTTGGCTACAACAGCATATTAGGGTGATATTCTCAGTCAATGAACTCATAAGGATTTAAGAAGGCCTTAACTACAAGAATTTTCAAACCACAAGATAGACTCAACCAGTAGATGTTAAAGTGTACTTTGCTCATCTCAAAGGTAATTTCCAATGTCATAGCCTGTAATTCCACTTTTTTCCACCATGTTTCTTGGATATGAAAGAAGACATGCATCATAATTAACTTATCCTTTATATCCAAGAACTTCTACAAAAAAAAAAAAAAAAACAAAAAAAAACCCTAGTGTGCAAAAACCAAAGAAGAGCCTTCCCTAAGGCTCCCAAGTTGCTTTATCTCTAATCCACAGACCCACTCAGTCTCAATCAATTTTGGTTTTCAGGACTTTATTTGGAATATTGGATAAAATAATTGCCATTCCTGACTACTTTTACTCATACATGAGTGTTCAAACAAACCCTTCTTGTTATCTCACTACGAGTGCTTCTTACTTGGAAACTTTAATGTCATCTAAAAATTTTGATAGTTTTGTAATCCACCTTCTACATGCTATTTATAAAGATAACAGAAAACAATGACTAGAGCAATCTTAAGAATCCTAGGTTTTTCAATTCTCCTTTCTCCTAATCAGTTGCCTTTTCTTTCTAAGTATAATCCTCATATTACCATATCCTACTATATCCATGTAGGATAACTTGTTTTACTTGTCTTTTACAAAAGTCATCTAATGAGCTCCTGTCAAGTATAGGTTTTAGACAAGTATTTGCTGTTGGTGAATTCCTCAATATTGACCATAAAGAATAAGTGGTCTGCTTTACCTACGTGTTTACTTCTTCCAAGTTTCTATTTAATTAAGCATTCACAATCAGCCTCTGTTTGATACAGGTTATATATTACAAGATGGTACCATTCTAATCATTCCTGCTATCATAGTATAGGCAAGCTTATTCATGAGGGATACAAGGGCCACAATGAAATAGATTGCTGGGGAGGAAAAACAAATCTTAAAGAATTGAGGTCAAGGCTAAAGCAAGGGATTTTGCAAGGCTGACACCTATGAGAGAAATGAAAGCAATTTAGTATACAGTATCCAAAGGATTGTAAAGATTCCAGTTGATTCTTCTGGTTGTCTGTATTCCAGGATGCCCAATTTAATGGGTCAGCTACTTTTTATTGGGCTCAAAATATGAGTAGGCACTAAGCTAAGATTACCAAAAGCATTATTTAAAATTTTCTAAATAATCCTAATGACTCATTTTTATTTTATGGAAGAAGAAATAAGTTTTAGAAAGGCCAAGGAACCTGGGTCATATCACACAAGTAGTAATGTGATGAGCTAAGATATAAACCCAGCTCTGTGGATTCATAAAGCCTAAACACCCATATCACTAGATAATTCCTTAGCCAAATAATGATAGCCAAATGGGAGATGGGAATGAAAGTTAAGACCTAATATTCTCAGACAAAGCACTGATGCAATCTGGGCTGGGATTCAGGGAATAGTCTGATATAGTCGAGAAGTGGTCTGCTAAGCTAATGAAGTGAATATTCAAGTTCTATCTGGGCCAAACTAGCATGGTGAACCTCATGGGAATACTTAGTGAGTATGGAGATTCCCAGAATGTATCCCTAACACCCTAATTTTTGTGAGCTAGTTTCAGAATTTTCCAACTGGCGAAGCTGAAGTTATTGGTGTGTTCATTATCATTTCAGAAAAAAATTAGAACGTTTGTCCTAAGTCTTCTTTTGATGATCCTGTAAAATAGATCATCAGGGCTGAAGCTGGAAAAGACTGATGCACATAAAGCCAAAATCTGTCTCCCTCCAGTATTTACACATTGAACCCCAGTTGCCTGCTCATGCAACACATACATAAAAATGTCCTCTTTTGCAGAATGGTCTTTCAGAACTTTTAACAAAAAGAAGCTTCAATCTCTTTCCTTCACTGACGCAAATTTCATACTGCTAGTAAGACTGCACACTGAGTCCAATACCTTCACATACTCATTCATTTTTATAAGGCTGATTCGAGCACCTTCACTAGCGTATCACTCCCCACTGAATATACTGTATTTATTAACTTATTTTATATTTATTTAGATTTAGTTTGTAGTTTCCTCTTATAAAAATTATGGTTCCCCTTCCCAAATGAATCAGCTATCTAATCCTTCATTATAGAATCCTTTGGCCTCTATAATATGATAATCGGTGATTTTCTATAGCTTTCTGTAAGTGTCTTTTAATAGAAGGGCTTGCGTGTGTTATCTAGCACCTTTCTCAAGCAGAGGTCAATTGAAACAATGGATTATACATTTAGGTCATGAGTTCCCCAATTTCATCCTTGAGTGACTTTCAGATTCTCTGGGAGATGCTCTGATCTTTATGATTTATACATAGTTATTTTGCCAATTTGGCCTAGAACATCCTGAGTATTGATCATTGTTTGATGTAGTATTTTTAGCCTACCACTTTTAGAAAATAGTTTATTACCATCAGCATATATAATTTAAACTCTCATTATATGCCAAACGCTATGCTAGAAATTGAATAAAAAAGGGGGCATAAGATGTGTCTAAACCCTTCTGTGAATGTGTGGAACCATTAAGGAGACCAAACAATGATACTGCAACATAACACATATGAATGAGTAGCACTGATGGTAGTTCAGACGCACATGAAGCTGTAGAGAAGATGTGTTTGGGAGTATATGAATGGGAAGAACTTACATGAGTCAAAAGGACAGTGACCATGTTTCAGTTACTTTGGCAACTACCAAGTGCTGTATATCTAAGAAAAACTCAACAAATGTTGAAAGTATAGAAGAGAAAATAATAGGAAGGGCAGAGTGTTCACAGTGAATAAATGCTGTAAGCGAAATCTTAAAGAAAGATGTATAAGATATATCTGAAATGCATAGAATTAATTAATTTAGATGCAAGATTTCCCTAGTCAGCTATATAAGATAAATCTGGAGTCTGAGGCTGGGTAGAGCATACCCATATCTTCTTTAGCTACAGGCCAAAGCAAGTAAGTCAATTAGTGTTAATCACAATATTTTGATGCTTTTGTGCTAAATAATGAATATTGCATATAACAAAATGTACCAAAATAGTTTTCAAGATTTTGTTGATAATTCTCTCCTTTGCTCTCTTTCATACACATATACATATAAACTTTTAATATAGATATTGTTTTCATATTTGGTCATTTTTAGAAACTTAGTTAGGAAATTGGCATGTTTTGAATTTTGCCCTGATTTAATGGAGACCACCAAGGCAAAAGCAAGTTATCAGCATATACCAGACCAATAGAAATGAGCCATGAAGGGAAATGCAAAGGCTTTTGACTAGGGTCAGAATCCAGTTGCACTACTGGTTACCTGTGAGACATTGAAAATGTAACTTAAACTTCATTGTAGTGATCATTTTCCCCATCCCTGGCAGGCATATATTTATAATCTTTTAAGTCCTTTGCATCCATTCCTCTACACTTCCCTGCTCAGACTCCTTAGTTTATGGGCTGCTCTAGGGATTATAGTAGGAAATACATGAAGAAAAACACTTCATGATGGATCCAGCTCAGAATGGACAAGTGAAGGCCCTCAAAACTTAATATTCCCCTTGAATCGTCCCTGTGGTTCTGTCTTAAGTGCTTACTGACCTTAAGAGTTTTAACGCTGGATGAGGCTCTGCAGAAAATAGGAGAGGGGCAACTGGCCAATCAGCAATGTGGAAGCCACAGCTGTCTTCATCCCTGAGTTAGTAGGCTTCCCTCTAGCCCTCTGGCTCCACACTTAGCCCTTAAAAGTTCTTCACTAAAGCCTATCTGTTTTCCTTCCTCAATGCTAGAATACGCTGAGATATTTCAGAGAATTTCCCATCATGGAGTCTAGCCTCTTTAAGGAGTAAATATGTTCACACATTTACATGTGTGTCATTTAAACACATCACACCGACAGGGAGTCGACATGTAGTCTCCAGGACTAATATTCATATAGACATTTGCTGGGGAAGAACAGATGTTTGCAGTCTCCTACAAACTGGTTGCATTTGTAATAGGATAGGATCCAGCAGCTGATATCAAAGTAAGAAGGATCATCTACTTAAAATTAATTCTTCCCAATCCACTGCTATTAAATTAATCTTATTGTTAAGGTATTTAGTGTTTCACAGGAAACTTGACTTATAATTGTATTTCTAATATGTATAAGCCAGATATGTTTTGGAGATACTTACCTTAAATTAAGAGAATTTGAAGTTAATATCTCAACTTTAACATATAACAAAGCATTAGATTTTTTATGTAAATATATTTCATTATGTTAGTTAGGTATAACTAACTGAGAAGAAATCTTATTAACTACTTTTATTCATTTAGTCTTTAACTAACATATATTTTTCTTTACATAGATTATCTCAGGCTTTGCAGTCTGACAACTAAAGACTTTTTGACTTCGATAAATGAATCAGTTCTCTCCTTTATAAAGTGGGTCTAATGAGAGTGTTTACTTCATGTGATCTGTAAAGGAGAAATTCTCAAAAATGAATGTGCATCCAATGTCCCCCAGGGCCCTTTAAGACAGATTGCTGTGTCCCTCCACAGAGCTTCTGATCCAGTAGGTCTGGGGCAGGGTTGAAAACTTTCATGTGTAACAAAATCACGGGAAATGCTGGTGGTACTTGTTGGGCACCTCACTTTGAGAACCCCTGTGTAAACTATAAATGGGTTATATGTGCAAGCTTTACACAGTACTTAATAAATTAGGGACATAATTACTATCAGTCTTAAAGTTAAGTGCATGTGATAAACTTGGTGAAGATACCCAGAGGACACCAGCTCTTATTGTTCATTCTTTCTTTTTGTATACAAAATGGAAAAGAAACTTAATAAGTCAGCTTTTATTTATTTATTTATTTTCTAATAAACTAAACGTTCAATGGAGTAGGTAAGATCTCCCTGTGATTACAGGTAAAGCTAGTTACCAACTCAGGCTCATTAAAGACAAATTAGCTGAGAGTTAGAGACAGAAGAGCTGGAGGAAGAACCTGGGGGAATTACTGACATCTGAAGAAAAGGACTCTAGGTCAAAGTCTGAAGCCCCTGTGTCTACTTGGCTCTAGCCAGATGGAAAGATTACAGGCCTGGCAGGGACCTCAAGGAGGGGAAGAGTGTTTAGGAAAAAAAGAAGTCTGAGGAACTCAGGCTTCATTAAGTTTATTGCTACAATGATAGCAGTTGATAATAAGGAGAAAAGCATAATGTAGTAACCATTCATTTCTATTCTTGTTAAGTATGGGTTCCAGTTGCATAAGGAGAGAGCACAGAAAAATAAGAGCGTGAGCAGGAGTTGATCTCATGTTTCAAATCTGACCGATTGCAAATATTGATATTGGAAAACATCCTTCCCACCACCTTGTAATCAAATGGCAGCACTGCCACTGTGGCTGCTTTATGAATTAGAGAAGGTGCTGAATGATATCACTAAATTTGTCTAGATTCTAGCCTTAAAAAATTATCTAACTTTGTGACTCAAAAATTATTTGGAAATTAATTCACAAGTCTACAGCAAGTAGAAGAGTGATATTTTTGTTTGTTTTGTTATTAAGTACTAGAAGTAGAAAGAGAGAGTCATAGAATTGGACTTGAAATATGTTGACCTGAATGTCATTGGTGCCTTGTTGTATATACTTGCAGGAAAAAAAAAAATCTCTAAAAAAGAATCATAGACCCCTTGTCTTGTGTGATTATAATTTAAGAATACCAAGCATCTGTTAGGCACATTCCACTGCAATAAATTAAGGAGACTTTAAAGTAGTATTTAGAAACCCCTAGTCAGAAATAAAATAAATGCATGGAAAGGTACACAATGAAAGGATATGCACAGATGGCATATAGATGAGAGCATGAGTTTCTGACTTGTCAGTAGAATAAGTGCTATGTTTTTTTTTCCCCCAATAGCTATATTGATCTTGCGATGTTTATCCACAGTTTTGTCCTATCTGTCTCCATTTGTGACACACTGCAATAACTGAGGGTTCGAGTTCATTATTGGACTGTGAAACAAAACAGAAGGAACTGATAAGGACCAAACAGATAAACATGAAGAAGTTAGTGCTATGTTCTAAACAATTCAGCTGCCTGCGCTTGTTAACTTCCATGAATATGAAGGAATCTTAGTGTAAGTGAGAGAAAGGAGGCACTGTGTAGGTGGAGAGGTCCACAATAAAGAGCTACATTTATCTGAGGTGATGGATCTCTTCTGCCTTATGTTTCTATGCCTGTGCCTCCTCCGCCCCCAGACTTCCCCACCTAATGTATATTTTTATGACGTGTGATATGTGTTTCAGACATTATGTTTATGAGTGCTATAAGCATATGAGAATTTAAGAATGTATGTGTTCGTACAGAGGCAGCACCAAGTCATAGCTTCAAAGGGACAGCCTAAACTACTGCAATGAACAGATAATTTGAGGAAAGATCCCGTACTTGTCAGCTGAGCTCTACTTGAAGGCCAGACTCTCAGTCCTCATTCCATCAAACTAGATGCCACTACACCACTCATCCAGAAATACTTTACCTGCCATTGCTGGTATATGTACCATATGCAAGTGTACTTCAGGTGGTTCACAGGTGATGACCAACCACCTTGCCCAGCTGAGCCCAGGTCCTCTTCTCTCTGAGACATCTCTGAAAGGGGCAGCTGCTCTAGATGCACTTGAGTCTTGTTTCTTTTTCTTTGGTGGTGATTCAAATCTATTGCTAATGATACATTCTTTCCTCATTTCACATTATGTGTTGAGCTTTTCTTTTTGCCATGGATTTATCACATAATGAATAATTTCTAAAACAATTAAATGGCAATGCAATAAATGACTTTGACAATTTCGTGTAACGGAAAGCTAAAAATCTTTCTTTCATAACATTTTAGAGAGGTTTTAAAAATAACTGCACATTTGCTAAAATTTTCGAGGTATTTAAGTTGACAAGATTCATGAGAATATTTTGTAAAATTTTTCTTTGGAAACTTGAAACCTTACAGATGATCTTATTTAAATGTTGAGATGTGAATGAAAACTGTTGTTTTTAGAATGATCCTATTATTTAAGGTAAAGTTGATAAATTGCATTAATATAGATGTACCCACATGTGCAGATATATTAGTATTAAAGGTATATATCTACATATATATTTATAAGTTAAATTATATGAATATATTTATAGATTTAAATATACATATGTATATATTTAAATAACTTTAGATAAATATATTGCGTATATATGTATCTATATACATACATATGTCTTAAATCTGACCATGTTTCATCTTGATTTCCCTTTAATTCTATATTCTTATCTTTCAAATGTTTTACTTTTCTGATAGTTATTAGAGGATTTAGACAATTTTTGCTCCATTTATTTTATAATAAAATCTTGAATTAGATTTAAACATTATAACAATGTAATATAAAAATCAAGCCAAGTTATTGTAAGGTTTTGCTATCAATTGACAAAGTTTTATTAAAGTGCAGAAAACGAAGAAAGACCGCATAGTATTTTAATGATATAATGACCAGGATGGACTTGAACATTTTGTGATGGAGGTTACCTTTGAATGAGAGGTATTACTTGATGGAATTTCAGATTTTTATTTTTTTGCCTGAATTTACTTTTCAAGCACATTGCAAAAAGTGGTACTTGTGACACATATTGAGTGCTACCGTAAGCCATGTTTGTGCTGCTTTTATAAACCCTGAAAAGGAGAGATTATCTCCACTTAAAAACAGGGCAATAGGCTCATGGAATTCATTGTGAACACAACTCCAAGTGAGTAGCAGGGCTGAGACTTGGAAGAGTGCCATCTGAACCCAAAGCCCATTCTTCCCACCATAAGACTCATTCATAATCAACAAAAGAACTCCCTGCTTGCTAATGCAGATGTGCCAGCTGTCTTACTTTAAAAAGTAACAATCATAGTTCTTTGAGACAGTCATATTTTTTTTTCTTTCTATAATCAGGATGACCTTTGGTGAAGGGACATGTTAAAAATATTTTACAGTGTATTGCTCTAATGTTCAATGACTTGTGTAATTTCCTTATATAAACAAGAAAAATAAGTGAAAGATAATAAATTAATTTATTTTGGAAATAATTGGGCACCACTGTCAGAGATTTGGCAGACTGGACTCTGAATTAAATGTTTTCCCATTAGAACTACCTTTGCTCATCCAATACTAGATACAGTGTTGTCAGTTACCCATAGATTTAGATAAGAAGATGATGAGGAAGGAGGATTTTAGATTCAAACTGAATCAGGATTATATTGTTTCATTTGAGTCTCTTTTAATTTAAGAGTATTTAATAAACCCTCCTTTATGAATGGATTTGGAGCATGAACTTTGGATTTAAATAAATTTGAGTTTGAATCCCTGCTACTTAATAATGATGTCACCCTGAGCAGTATTTTATCTCTCAGAGCCTTAGAGGTCACATTAGTAAAAGTTTATTAAACGTACATCAGAGTGATGCAAGGATTCATGGAAGTATCAATCTATGTAGACCTGCCCAATTTCCCTGACATGTTAGAAGTGATAAAATTAACAATATTTGAATTCTTACTTGAAACAATTTGAATATTGATCAAGATTATGTGAGAATCTCAAAATGCAGCTTTCTTTCCTGAAATGTAAGATGATAAGCATCATCAAAATAACCCTGCTCATGCTCCCAGGTATATTATCTAGGCTAGTAGCATTTTCAAATTCTAGAGGCAATGACATGCTAGGTGCCTGCTGATAAGAGAATAAGTGGGGCCTTTGTGGCTTCTGAGCAGATTAGTGTTTCCTCTGTTGGGGTGATGCTGCTCAACTTGCTCCCAGGATGGATGGAGCATCTGCAGTTCTTATGGGTAGATACAGGTTACTAAGTAACATGACAGAAAACAGAAGTGGGTCTGGAAACAAGGTAAACCACCTAGAGGGCTAGATATTTAACACTGAGCAGATTTTTAACCATTGCCATTTTGTTTAAATTAGTTCCCAAGAAAATCATTTGAGTTTAGCTTAAAATAAAAGCCAAGGCGTTTATTAAGGATAAATTATTATGTCAGACATCTTACTGGAGGCCCAAAATTTTAGGAATCACTTATCAACGTCTGTTCTCACACTGCTAGGTAATAGCAGAGCATTGTGTGTTCATTTCAGAATGGGCTGGTTAGCCAATCAAAGTAAGTCAGTCAAAGTATTGACTTTTGACTAATTTCCAAAGGCACATATTGTTTTGCCATTTGTTTTATTATAGATATAGATTCCCTAACCTCCTTATGCTAAATAAAGTTATTGTCTAACAAAGATTGGTAATATGGTGTTCCTAGACTCTGGACTAGCAGTTGGCCTTGAAGAAAGATGTGGGAATAACATCTGAAGAAGAGAGCCAGGAAGACATCAGGAAAGTAACAGGTCTGTGCCTAGAAGGAAATAGGAATAAGGGCTCAGGAATAATCAGAAAGGTGTTTATGGCACCATACTCGAATCACCCTTATTTTGTGAGACTTAAAGAAACTTTTAAGAAAGACAGCAAGTAGAATTAACACACGATTTAGAATTAGATAATCTATTTTCCAGTAATGACTTTGCCTCTAACTATTGTGTGTCTTCAGGGCTACTTAACCTCTCTGAGCCTCTAAGAATATATCTTATTGAAATGGCCAGGCACATAGTAGGTATTCAATTAATGCTGGGTGTGAATAAATAAACGCTGTATCATTTTCATCAAATATGAGCTGAGTATGTATTGTGACAAGTCACAAGATTGAGTTTCCAAAAAAAATACAACTAATACCCTTTACTTGCCAAGAAAATAACAGAAATATCATGTTTATCTGGAACATAGGAGATAAGTCTGGACAGGTATACTGGCTGATGCATCTTCTGGGTTTGTTCAGATAAATGTCTTATTTACACCTATTTTTTTCAGTGTAATTTTTAATTGAGTCACTTTTCACTCTCAAAAATGTCTTGGATGATAAATTATATGGTCAATGTACTTCTAGGGCCCATTAATTCAAAGTAAGCAAATTATAATTAACTCAGGATAAAAGAAGACTAAGGAAACATGGTACCTTTTGAGTATGTGTGACTGGAGGATGGGTAATGATATTAATAGATGTTGGGGAGTTCTTGCCCTAATGTTAATTCAAGAGGTGGCCAGCAATATTTTTAAGAGTTTAAAGTTTAAGCATGATGAAAGGGCTACCAATGTATAAAACTTTGATTGAAAGCCTCTAGTGTTTTACAAATTCAAGGTCTTTAGTAATCTATGCCATCAGAGTGAGAAATAATGCAACAAATATGAAAACCCCGATTTCTGAGGAGTTTATGCAAGAGACTTGTGAAGGTAATCAAGAACGAGCTTGCCTGCCTCAATTAATTTCTATTAAAGACAAAAAGTATTTGGGGGAAGATGCCCCATAGGATGCAGATCAAGAAGAATATACTTGACCTTAAAGCTTCAGAGGAATCAAGTCACTTTTCCATTAAATAGAAGTACATGTAGAGGCTACAAAATTAAACCATATTCCTTTGGTCACTCTTTAACTGGTGAAAAATGGACTTGTTGTAGTAGACTGAATAATACTGCCCATTCCAATTCATGTCCATTTGGAACCTCAGAATGTCACCATTTTTTGTAAATAAGGTCTTTGCAAATATAAGTAATTAAGGATCTCAAGGTGAGATCATCTTTGATTAACAACTTTAAATCCAATGACTGGTATCCTCATAAAAAAGAGGAGAAACATAGAAACATAGGGAAGGTAATATAAAGATATAAGCAGAGTCTGGAGTGACTCACTACAAGTCAAGGAGAATGAAAGATTGCCAGAGTCTACCAGGAAATAGGCATAGACAAAGAAGGAAACTTCTCTAGAGTTTTAGGGAGCATGACTCTTCTCTAGAGTTTTGATTTTGGAATTCTGACCTCTAGAATTATGAGAAGATAACTTTTTGTTTTGTTTTGCATTAAGCCACTCAGTTTATGATAATTTGTATGGCAGCCCTAGGATACTATTACACTTCATTTATGACTTCATGAGATCTGCTATGATTTCACACATGAAATCTGAACTCCTCTTTCAAGGCGTAGACACTTTGAATAGCAACTCTTTTATAACAATCTTTTGAATTTCTCCACAGCACCTAGCACAATACTACCACTGATTCAATACAGCCAAAATATGCTGTGCATTTTAATACTTTTCCATATTTGAGTCTTTACTCCGAGTAACACCTAAAATTCTCCTTAGATCTCCCCATGTTTCCTCAAAACACACATCTTCGCTTCTGGAAGTTCTCTTTCATCTATTAAGATCTAGTTTGAACCTAACCCCAGGCCCACAGTGATACTTCTCCTGGCTCAATAACTGAAGTAGAAGTGATATGCACAGCTGCTCTTTCTGCCCATTCTGTTGGGCCAACTCTTAGGACTTGTAGTAACTTATATCTATATTTTGTTTTAATCCATCTAAATGTTGCTCCAAGAAACTGAACAGGGTGATTTGCACCTCCATATGACGCGCACAAAATAAATGTTCAATAGTAGTATGTTGACATTTGCGCTCATTCCACAGTGATGGAATTGAAATGTTCTCTAAAATTACTTTTTCATCATTATAAATGCAACTGATGGATTTGCTAGGGATTATCTTTTGCCTATAGCTCATTAAAGCTGTCCTCATATAGGACACATATTTGTAGTAACAATGAAACCTTAGCCCCCAAGCAAAAAAGTGACCCCTATAAATGGGCTGGCATGAGGAAAACATCCACAGCACTGCAGATCATGGAATGACTGTGCTGAGTGGCTGTAGATGTAACTAAGGTGTGGGCAATGAGTAAGCTAACTTGGAGAAGGCAACCAGAGTTGTCAAGGGAAAGAAAAGGATCAAATACCTCATTAATTTGTTTGCAGCAGTTTTCAAGGACTAACCACGTAGTGATGCTTCTAGAATATGCTCTTTATAAATGACCAAAGATGATATGATAAGCATTTCAAAACAGTAATCATTAGATTAATGACACTGCTGAGGAAAGAGGGCTCATTACACTTAATTTTGAAGATTGTGAATATATTGCATAGATGGGTTACAAAGTGGCATTTGGGCAAATGGGCTTGGCAAATGCAAAATGACATTATAGTGCCCCATTGGGTGCCTTAGATATACAGCACCTTCTCTCACCCTTCTTTATTTGAAGAATGTAAAACAATACTGCATGTTTATAAATACAAGTTTAAATTGGGGCCAGCTGTGTGCTGTGGTACAGAAAGAAATTGAGGAAAATTTGAGATTGTGACTGTTATGACATTTAAAGGTACTCCACTATACACTAAACAAAAATCACTTTGTGGTTTTTGTGAGAATTTTATGGCACTTGCCTTCTGAGACTCACATATCTCTTTAAAATAATGCAAATCTTTGTCAGTGGTCATTTAACAGGAAACAATGTAAAATAATTTTTAATTTTTATATTTTTATTTTTAATTATAGTTGACATACAATATTATATTAATTTCAGGTGTACAACACAGTGATTAGACATTTATATAATTTGTGAAGCGATCATCCCAATAAAGCCAATACCCATCCGACACCATACATAGTTATTACAATACTACTGACTGCATTCCCCATGGTATACTTTATATCCTCAGAACTATTTTAACTACTAATTTGTACCTCTTAATCCCCTCCCTTTTACCCATCCCCCACTTCCCAATCTGACAACCAACAAAATGCCCCCTGTGTCTATGAGCTTGTTTCTGTTGTTTGTTTATTTATCCTGTTCTCTGGATCCTACATATGGAACTTATCTTTCTCTGTCTGACTTACTCCACTCAGCAAAATACCTTCTAAGTCCATCCATGTTGTCGCAGATGGCAAGATTTCATTATTTTTTATGGCTGAGTAATATTCCATTGTATATATGTACCACCTTTTCTTTATCCATTCATCCATTGATGAACACCCATTTGGCCTCCATACCTTGATTATTGTAAATAATGTTTCAATGAACATATGAATTCACATGTCCCTTAAAAGCAGTGTTTTGAGTTTCTTCAAATAAATACCCAGAATTTGGATTACTGGGACCTTCTTTGTCACTTATGATAGTCTATGTTTTAAAGTCTATTTTGTATGGTGTAACTTTCATGAAGTCTTTCAACTTTTTCTTGTCTGGGAAACTATCTGTCTTTCAATTCTGAATAATAGCTTTGCTGGGTAATCTTGATTGTAGGTCCTTGCGTTTCATCACTTGGAATAATTTGTGCCAATTTCTTCTGGCTTGCAAAGTTCCTGCTGAGAAATCAACTGACAGTCTTATGGGAGCTCCCTTGTAGTAATTAACTGTTTTTCTCTTGCTGCTTTTAAGATTCTCTCTTTGTCTTTAACCTTTTTCATTTTAATTATGATGAGTATTGGTGTGGGCCTCTTTGGTTTTATCTTGTTTGTGACTCTATACTTCCTGGGTTTGTATATCTATTTTCTTGAATAGGTTAGGGAAGTTTTCAATTGTTATATTTTTAAATAGCTTTTCAATTCCTTGCTCTCTCCTCACCTTCTGATATCCCTATGATGCAAATGTTGGAACTTGATGGCATCCCAGAGTCCTCTTAAACTATCCTCATTTCTTTGGATTACTTTTTCTTATTACTATTTTGATTGCACATTTTCTGCTACCTTATTTTCTAAGTCACTGATTGGATCCTCTGCTTCATCTAATCTACTGTTGATTCCTCCTAAAGTATTCTTCATTTAGTTATTTTATTCTTCATTTCCGACTGGATCTTTTTTTTTTTTTTTTTTTAAATCTACACTTTTATGTTTCTTTTTCTTTGTTAAAGTTCTCACTGAGTTCCGCTGTGTTTTCTCTAATTTCATTGAGCATCCTTATAACAAATGTTTTGAGCTCTGCATTTGGTCGATTGCTTGTCTTCTTTTTGTTTATTTTTTTCTGGAGCTTTGTTCTGTTCTTTTGTTTGGTACATGTTTTTTTGATAGCCCATTTTGCCTGTCATTCTGTGTTTGTTTCTATGTATTAGGTAGGGCTACTATGTCTCCTGGTCTTAGCAGACTGGCCTTATGTAGTGGATGAGCTGTGGGGCCCAGTGGCACAGTCTGCCCTGGTCACCTGAGTTGGGTGCTCTAGATATGTCCCTTATATGGGTTGTGTGTGCGTTCCTGTTCTAGCTGAGCCTTAGTTGCTGTTTGCTCATCAACTGGAGGGCTGATTGATTGTGATGAATGGCCATGACTAGTGGAGGAACTGTTATGCAGGAGCTGACCCTACAAAGCAGGATTGCTTTAGTAGGGCTCTAGTGCCTGCCCTTTCTGCCCTTTGAGTGTGTTGTCCTCAGATGTGACCTTAGATGGTGCTCCAGCTCAGACCGAAGCCAACCACCATTTATGCAGCCTGGTCCTTTCTGGGAGGAGCCCTGCCACAGGACAAGTTCAGCTGCAGCCAGCGCCCTGCCCAGGGCCACCTGGCATCAACCACCAAGCAATCCACGGATGGCCACTACCTATGCTGGGTTTAGAAATGCCTTGAGAGGTCAAGCTGCAAACCAAGGTCAGCTGCTACTAGTGCCGAGCTTGATGTTTCTCAGCAAGAGGTACAAGGCACACTGTGTCCAGATGCTGCTTATCTAGATTTTATGAACCTTTGAGAGATGTTAAGAAAGTATGCACCCTGAGCCAAAATAGGTCATTTGGATGGAAAATCCACTGGAGGTGGCTTGGGTGGGCCTGCAAGTTGGGAGGGTCAGGGTCTCAGGGAATCACCAGGGTGAGGCAACCAGTGTTAGCCATGTTGCAGATATGGCAGCTGTCTGAGTCTGCAAGCTGGGCAGGGGATGGCTCAACAAAGGAACAATGTCCTCTGCCAGTACTTCTGTCTGGGAGAAATCTGGCCCTCGAACCCTTGCTCTGAACTACAACAACTCAGTGTCTCCCCTGAGTTGTCCCTGGCATCTTTCAAGCTGCTGCCCCAGAGCTGGAGCTCAGAGTGAGTGAGTCCATCTCCAAGTAAATTCCTGTAGGGCCCTTTTAGAGGAGCTCTTAGGACTGCCCCAGCCTTTTGTATCACTCAGTCACAGTCTCTGCTGGTTTTCAGAGCCAGAAGTTGTGGGAACTTCCCTTCCTGGCACTGGAACCCTGGGCTGAGGAACTTGACGTGGGGCCAGGACCTCTCACTTCTCTAGGAGGACCTCCACAGCTGGGATAGTTCTCCTGATTCTCAAACACCACATGTGGGAGTGGGATCAGCCCATTTTGCATCTCCACTCCTCCTGCAAGTCTCAAGTTGGCCTCTTCTGTGTGTCCCTAGTTGTAGGACTTCTGTTCAACTAGACTTCAGGTGACTCCAAATGATGGCTGTTTGTAGTTTAGTTGTAATTTCAATGTGGTTGTGAAAGATAGACAGCACAGCATTTATCTATTCCTCCATCTTGACTGGAACTTGGAACAATTTCAAATGGATATATCAATAACTAGTAATCCTCCCAACCAGCACAGCTTAATTTTTCCATAATACAAAACACTTCGATGAGACAGTAAATTTTTATCATTCGAAAGAAAATGTTCATTCATTTATGAATAAAGAAAAAGCTAGAAATTTATTTTAAATAAATTAAAATACCACACAACGTAAAACTTATGCAATCCCTTGCTTATAGATCGGATTCCAGATAACTATTATACATACCATACACACACATACATGCACACACACACAGAAATGTAGTACAATTTTCACGCCCTAAACAATTTTCACAAATTACTACATTTACTGAAGAATCATTCCCTCTCATAATGTCTCTCATAGATCTGTGTCTGGGGGAGCTCTCCTTCCCGGGAGATATTTCACCTGCCTGCTGCCTGCCACATTGTTTTCCTCATAACCATACCACTCTATACTTGGGAACTGTAGGCAAGATACTATTTCTGTGGTGACATTTCCTACCTTCTTTGTTATCAAAAGCAAAGGCTGTTCAAGTATCAGTCTTCATACTCTTGAATACCAGAAAAAAAAATGTAATTGGAAGGGTATAGGTTCAACCCAAGAAGGATTTTCTAACTGAAAGGGTCAGAGAAGCAGGGAAAGATTAGACAAGTACGACTCTGTAATTATTATAGCTGTTTATTAGTTATTTACAACCCGCCCATTCTGAGCAGGAGTAAGATGGCTTGTGAAGAGGTATATAATAGGAAATTATGAAACAAATCGATGAAGGGTTCATAGAAAAGAAGAAATAATGACATGAAAACAAAATAATTCCAGTGTAAGGCTAATACAACAAATTAGATTGAGTACAAAGGAGGTTCTCTATGTATCATCTTTGTTAAACTTCCAGCTTCTCTCACAGTTGTGGAGCTGCACAGTTGTCCTATCCTCGCCTTGGCATAGAAAGAGCCATGAAGAAAGCTCTCACTGTGCATGTTTGTCATCTGGAATCACTCAAATAAGAATTGTGTCATTCCAGTGCTGCTTATCAATGCTTTCTTGCTTCATCCCTTAGGGTCGGTTTTAGTTTCTGTATCCAATAAGATCCAAATGGAAGGCTGGGCACTTTCGCACACTTGATCATGCTAATAATGGCTTGTCAGCTGCAGTATTGGGATCATTATCCCCTCTCGTGTTCATGAGATACAGATTGACACTTTAGCATCCATTGCTTCTACTCTACCCTTCATAACAGCCACTCTTAAAGACCAAGAAATTCTACCTAAAAAGAAGGTTTTGTGCTTGTGCTTCCTGGAAGCATTCAGAGATGACGGAATGAGGGTACTGGAGGCAGCATGCTTGAGAGAGATTATAACAAGTTAGGGAAGAAAGAAGGCCCTCTGGCAGGGTTTTTAGATGTAACGAATGAAAGTAATTCATGGGTAAAGGATCTTGACATGAAATTGGAACTAGTGCAGTGCATGTGTACAATCTGGCTTATCTAGGTGACAGAGGGCTGGTCTGGGAGCCTGGGACCTGTCTTCTGTTCCAGCAGCTCTGGCTGGACTACACAAAATTAATGGGCCTTTGTGTTTCCGTTTGCAACCTGAAAATGGTTGTCAGTCAGTCAGGATTTGGGTCAGTGCAAAGTCAAACATGCAAGCAGAAGACTCCACAGCCACAAGAAGACAAATCACAAAGTCTCAAACAAATGTGCCCCATGCTGACAACCTTTTCTCTACTCCCATCACACTGCCTGTTCTTATTGAGTTAGGCTCTCTGGTCTCTAGGTTGGGCTCCAACCCTTAGCAGCTGTGTGACTTTGAGCAAGTTGTTTCTCTCTCCAAACCTTTGTTTCCTAATCTATAAAAAGAAATGAAAAAGAGTCACTGACCTCATAAGATTGATGTGATTATTAAGTCTTATTTCCTGTGCCTTGTGTGTGGGAAGGCTTCAACCAATGGCTATCAATAGCACTTTTATCTATAGAATTGGATGAAAGTTTGAAGTATCTTATCCTAAGATAGCCCAGCATCACCATGCCTGCTAATCAGTTAGAATTTTCCAGCCTATATGACTTGAAATGACCATTATCTAAAACTGAATCCACATGTTATTAAACTAAATGAAATCAGCCACTTGACAATATAGATACAATATCAATTTATTTGCAGACTTTGGAAACTGACTTTGCTCTATTTGGTTCTGGGAGAGAGTTAAATTTCACCTTCCAAAAAAAGTTGGGCAGCCTTCAGAATGATTTATGAATAGGTCTCTGATGCATAAAATCTCATTTTCTTTAGTGCATTTGTCAAAAGATTTTCTGATGTGTGTCTTATGCAGGACTTGGTTAGTGCAATCCCCTTAGCCTCCCATCGCTGCAGGTGTATTTTTGCTGAAATTTTCTCTCGACAGGTCTTGGGATGATCACATTTGACTGATGTGTCGGTGCTTGTTCTTTAACTCCTGCACTATGAACTTTATATCATGTTTTACTTCCTTGCGTATTAATGCTCAGGTCTTCATGTGCAGATGAAGTGAAGCCATAAAACTCAGTGCTGTCAGCCAATTAAGATTCCCCTGACAAGCGACACTTTGTCTTTTGTGTGCTAACCCAGGAACGGTGAAGAGGCAGCATCTTGTTTGCCTTTCCAAAAATACGCCCCCAGAGTATAGAAATTACGTACACTTTTTGCTGGCTTAAGCATAATATGGATTTATTATATAGAGAAGATAAATGGGAGATTTTTTTTCACATGCTGCAAAGGTTTTTAAATTATTTACTGTCCTCGTTATTATTAGGAAGCAGGGATTATCTTATCTGTCTCTCCAGTTTTTTATGGTGAAACTCTATTTTAAGATTCATAATTTTTAAACATTGCTTTCTCCTACACAGAATGTACATGCTGTATGGAGAAGAGTAATGTCTGATAGATGTCTGATTTTCTTCACAAAAGCAGATTTGAAAATTTGAGAATGTGTTTTTTAACAGGATGTGAAAATTGGGTTCTAAACAAAGTGCATACTGCTTAGCAGAATATTTGAAAAGAAATGGCTGCTGAATATGTGTAGTGTGAACATTTTAAGTAAAAATTCAAATCCTCACCTTTGGGTCATGATGATTAATTTTTATTCCAAATGTAACTCTTCTTATAGGCAAGAGTTGTTGTGAACTGTTGGCAAAATTAATAAAGCTGTCAGGATTTCTTTGGAATATTGCATGTCTCCCTGATGTCATTTAATTGTGAAGTGTACATATGCATATGGCACATCAAGAAGACTAAATATATTAGTCTTTAGAGATTCAGCACCTGTTTATGTACTCATTTATCAATTTTTATTAAATTGGAAGAGAGCATTTTGATACAAAAATAAATAAAATTTATGTAGTTTTTCAGGAGAATGACTTGCATTGTTTATACTCCCTGTATAGAGAGAAATACACACACACACACACATGTATACATATGAAGTATGTGGTTTTGAATAATATAAAATGTCCTGTATATAAGATTATGTTCAGAGCTTGGGAGAATTTATACAAAATACTCTTAGTAAACAAATTATTTTTAAGAAAAAATTTAGAAAACTCAGGAGCAGAAGGAAACATAATGCAACTTAGTTTTCCTCACTTTACAATTTGCAGCTTAAAATTGGCTATCCAAATGAGGCTTCTCTCAGAAAGATTCTGGGATAAGGTAGAAGGGGACATGTAGATTGAGTGAGAAGCTTCTGATTGTATCAGCATCAAGCTCAACTCTTCAAAACAATGGTGCTACACAAATGAATCTCATTGAGACAGAGGTTTGCCTGTCCTTTATGGGGTGAACTTGGGCCCAAGGCCCACCTGGATGCTCCTGCCCTAGCTGAGTTCTCTGTCTGTGGACCAATAGATATTGGCGAATACAGGAATAACTCTGTTTTATGAGTGTAAGTACTCTTTTTTTCTTTGAAACAGTCAAGAAAGAGGATTAACTTTTACAAAGAGTAACAAGAAATTTGTAAGTGGTTATCATGAAATATTATTAAAACCCAAATAGTGAATTTTTTATTTACTTTTTTGTTTTGTATTTTTCTTTCCTCTGAGTATCAGTCTGAGGTAGAAGATTAATACATTTTATTTACTGACTAATTAGTATATGTTCCGTGTTGTTTCGAATATTATAAAATTAACTTCAAGCGAAAAATAGGCATTGTCCTATTTTATAGATGAAAGAATGTGCTTTATAGATATTAATAATTTAAAGCAAGTTATATATGAGGCAGTACTCTCCCTAGCAATAGTAGGGCTTGTGGCAAAATTATGAATTGATATCATATTGTACCCTATTATTACATACATAAAAGCTATAAATAACATCAGCTGTTAAAGATATTGTGCTCTCTACTCTTGTATTAACAAATATACTTTCATAATGATGTGAAAGTCTGGGTTCATATCAGAACGTGTAATACACACCATGCTTTTCCCTTCCAACCCCCGAATTTGTCTGGCGCATCAAAAGGAGCAGAGCTCACATTTCCAAATTCTGCCCATCAGCTGACCCTTGGTCATGTGTTGGTATTGAGGTTCTCCACACTAGTCTTGTGGTCCGAGCCATCTTCCCAGAAGAATATGAACCTAGAATAGACCTGCTCAGGCCCAGGAAGTGGGCTTAGCATCATTTTGTTATGGAATTCTGAGGTCTGGATACCTAAAAAAATCATGGTCCAAACTGGGATAGCAGGAGAGGACCATGTGCTCTAAGTGAGCTCATCACCTGCCAAGCCCCATAGAGGTATCATTTACAGTAAGAAACTCAAGAAAAACAGGACAGACTGACTCTAAAAGCAAATGCAAGCAGAACAAAAGAGAGCACCAAATATAAAAAGATAAGGCAGTTTGCACAATTGTTAAATGTCTATAGGATATTTATCCCTTCAGATAACAGCCTGATTCTACAGCATACACTGAGGGGAAAAAAAAGAAAAGAAAAAAAATTTCAAAGTCTCTATTATTAAAATAGGGCAAAATATCCAATCAAATTGAAAGAAAATAGGGCAAACGCCTGAGTCGATTGGAAAACCGAAGGCATTGTTTGGTCAGATAGATAGCCTTCTCACTCAAACCATGTCTACAGATTTTAATGAGGACAAAGCAGCAGCTGAAGTAGAGGAAGAACAACAGTCCTTACATTAAAACACAAATATAAATAATGAAGTCTCCATTTTTTTTTAAAATCATATGTTAGGTCACTCATTAGGGAGCATGATAATGATAGTGCATCATCATGAATCACTGGTCATAGCCACACCCTCTTTTGCAAGACTGTGGTCAGGATGAAATGAGAAAGGTAAAACTCCTAGGTCAGGGACTGGCAGAAGTGAGGGTGTAAGACAGTCAAATCTTATTCTTTGTATTGTCGGAGACAGTCCAGGGTCATATCTGCTCAACAAGCAGGATATTTGGGTTTGAAGGAGGGGATGTCTGCTGAAAGTGTGATTTGGCAATTTTTAAGTTTGTAAATTTTAAATTTGTAAAACGGCTTTGTGTCTTTTCAAACCAAGTCATAACATCTCCATTTCAAAATTTTCTATCAAAAAAACTATTCCCAATAGTCATACTCAAAAAATATTTAAGTGGCCATATTAAAATGTCTGAATCAAAATGTTAGAGCTACTTAAATTATCCCACAATTAAAATAAGTATCATATCACTCCAAGTAACACCAGCTTTTGGTTCCACAGTTATGGTCATCAATCCCAAGAAACAAAGCTTCCTGATTTCTGAATAATGGTAAGGAATGTGTTGTTTTCATATAGACCTGTTGATTCTCTCAGCCCTTGGACCTGCTGGACAGGGACTGGATAGAGCCCCTGACTGAGCAACCCCCTACTGCACCACATGAATATAATCACTCAGTGCTATTATTTGACAAAATTTGGAAAATACTACCAGACAAGTGTAGGAAAAAGAAAAATAAAATTAGGCTGCATAAACAAAAAAAAAAAATGACTGGAGGATATAGATTCTATATGAATATACTTGAGAGGAGCTCTACATTTAAAATTAAAGAGGAAAGAAGATAGTTTAATGCAAGAGAATAGAGAGACATAATTAGGAGAGCACAATCAGGTATGGGAAAAAGAGCAGGGTGGCTGACTTTCTGAAAGGACATATTCAGGCCAGGAGAAAGTGAGGTCAGCTCTGTGGTCCAAAAGATCTGGGGATGGTGGAGGGTAGATGACAAGAGTAAAAGGAAGTCTCAGGGAGCAAAGATGTGACATGATGAAAGTGGAGTTTGGAAAGAATGCATCATTTATCTGCAGGCACACCAGGATGATGGGAAAAGGAGATGAAATTCAACAAATCTGATAAAGTTCTATGAATCCATAATTTTTCAGTTTTTCATCTGAAAGTTTCACCTCAGAAAGATACAAGTTTGGTTTTCTCTTATTTTGCAAATTAACAATGTATTTTAAAAATAACAGTTTTCTGCTTCAAAAACTTGTCTTAGTTTTGTTTTTAGGTTTTAATTGTATGTGCCTGTGATATAAACTCCACATTTGGAACTTTGATATAAATAGCTATCATCAAAAATTAAGCAGAGGAACTTATTACTAAAATAAATATTTTTAGTTTTTCAATCCCTAATCTAGACTTTCAATTTTCACTTATTTTCTTTAGTTTGGATAAGATGCAATGCTTTGAATTATGAAGCAAAAACTTTCTCTAGCAATAAACTTTACTTGTAGATATGTTATGAAAATGAATTGAAATTATGTTGAATAGACATTATCTGTGGCATATATACACCAGACATTTTTACACAGAATGTGCTTACAGAAAGATAATCAAAAGCCTGAAAACTTTCCGAGCCATTTAATCTGACTCCACATCACCATTTCAGAAGAGAACAGAAAGAGACAGAATGTTAAATCATGAAATTTTAGAGTGAAATGTTGTAACTTTAGCTTTATCAATGAATAGCAGAGAAAGAAGAGATAGATGAATTAAATAAATTTTAATACAGCTTCTTTGCCATTCATTAGCTGTGTGGTGATGATTAAATTGCTTATGTTCTCTATTTCCTCATTTGTAAATTTAGGTAATAATATATTCTTTATAAGACTGTTGAAATGATTAAAGGGCATAAAATATGTAAAATGTCCGTCATTAAGGAAGTGTTCAATAAATCATACTCATGTCTTATTATTTTATTAACATTATTTTTATAAAAACAAATTTGGAGCATGACAGTAAAGATTCTTATTAGGTTTTGTTTAGAGAAGTAAATGATTCAAAGCATGAATCTACTAAAGACTATTTGTAAGCATAGGACTAGCAGATGCATGACCCTGTAGATCATTTTCTCATGAATCTTTGTTCTTGACTTGTTTCTCCAAAGGATGTGCTAAAACATAGCGTGGCAATAGCTTTACTTCTTATACTTCTAGCTGTTCGGCCTTAAGAAAGTCATTTCAAATTTCTAGCTAAGTGATCTATGAATATTAAATATCATGTAGTGTTCAATGTACCCAGTATAATGCCTCACATAGTAAGTGTTCTGTAAGAAGTGATTACCTATTCTCAACACCTCATCACTAACATCGGAATGCTACCAGACATTCTGACTTTCCAGGGTTATTTGGGGTTCAGAAGATATAATGGGTGATATAGCAATACATAGTGGATGATGATATATATGTGAACTAAAATTAAAAACAGATATCAGAGATTGGTGTCTTGAGATGGAACGGTGGATAAACAAGATACCCTGATAGCTTGAAGAGAAAGGTAGACTTCCAGATTCTACCATATTGAATACACGCTCTGCTTCCTTAGTTAATCTGTCAATGTTCAGGCCTGGGACTTAAAGAGCTTTTCTCAGACCTGACTATTAAAAATGGCAATCAAGACAAACCAAATTTCTGGTTCCTATTTAGTATATACAACTTGATGAGTTTTTAAATAAATATACATTTGTAAAACTGTCACCATAATCTATGCCATAAACATATCCATCACTTCCAAAAGTTTACTCCCAATTTCTTTATTATTATTTGGGGGATAAGAACACTTAATATAAAATCTATTTTCTTAACAAATTTTAAGTATATAATATACGGTGCTATTAACTAAAGATATTGTGCTGTATAGTAGATCTCTAGGATTTATTCACGTTGCAGAGTTGAATCTTTGTCTGGCAATCACCATTTTTTTCTCTGCTTCAAAAAGTTATACTATTTTAGATGCCTCACATAAATGGCATCATGTTGTATTTGTTGTTTTGTATCTGGCTTATTTCACATAACATAATTTCCTCCAGGTTCATCCATGTTGTCACAAATGACAAAATTCTCTACTTTTTAAGGCTTGATAATATCACCTTGTAGGTATTTAACACAGTTTCTTTATACATTTTTCTGTCTGTGAAATTTAGGTTGCTTCCGCATCTTGGTTATTGTAAGTAATGCTAAAATAAACAAGAGAGTGCAAATATCCTTTTGAGATCCTGATTTCAATTTTTTGGATATGTACTTAGACTTAGAAATTGAATTACTAGATTAAATGGTAATTCTATTTTTAAGTTTTTGAGAAACCCCATATTATTTTACCTAGCGATTACACCAATTTATATTTACACCAACAGTGTAAAGAAAATTCCAATTTCTTCACATTCTCATCAATACTATTCTATTTTGTATTTTTGATAATATTCATCCTAACTGGTGTGAAGTAAAGTCTCATTGTAGTTTTGATTTGTATTTCTCCAACGATAGTGATGCTAAGAACCTTTTCATATACCTGTTGGACTTTTTTATATTTTTTTATAACTGTTTATTTGGTTCTTTTGCCCATTTTTAATAAGTTTGTTTGTTTTTTCCTATTGAGTTGTAGAATTTCCCTGAATAGTTTACGAACATTTTCTCCCATTCTATAGATTGTCTTTTCACTTTGTTCACTGTATCTTTTGTTGTGCAGAAGCTTTTTAATTCGATGTAGTCCAACTTCTCTTTCTCTTTCTATTGTTGCCTGTGCTTTTGATGTCGTACCTAAGAAATTATTGCGAAGACCAATGTTAAGGAGCTTTGACCTCATGTCTTCTTTTAGGAGTTTTATGGTTATAGTTCTTACATTTAAATATTTAATCTGGTACCAGGCAAGATTTTGGAGTAGGCCAATGCTGTGTTTACCTCCTCCTATGACTACATTGAAATTATGACTAATTTAAAATTTTTTAATCAACTTGAAAAAAACATCTGAAGATTAGTTGAACAGAGGTCTTATAACTAAGGATATAAAGAAGCTGCCACGTGGAGACTGGTAGGAAGTGTGGAGAGGCAAAAGGTTGGCCCCACACCTGCATGTGGTTACTGAGAATCAAGAAGGATATCTCAGCTACAGAGGTCCCCCATAAAGAGTGAAGGGTCCTAGCCACACACCAGGCTCCCCTGTCTTGAGCATCATGGCTGAGAAGAGGAGCCCCTACAACATCTGGCTGTGAAAATCAGAAGGAATTCTGTCCATCTAGGTGAGATAGAGGGCTGCTGGAAATCCAGGCATCTTTTTAAAGGGCCTATGTGCAGACTTGCTTGCAGGCATTCACTCTGGGCTCTGGTGGAGAAACAGAAGCCCTGGAGAAACCAGAGACATACAAGGAGAGACTGACTTGTGTGGCTTAAGAGCAAGGGCTGGAGGAATACCCCACACTGTCCCTCTGTTGAGTCTCTTCCCAGATAGCCTGCATGCATGCACCATCTTTCCTGTGTTGAGCCCTGCCCCCACACAGAAAAGTCTGAATCTGCATTGACCCGGTGAGCTCTACTCACTCCACCCTGGGGACTCTCTGGGACCCCACCCTACCTAACTGGAGCACTGCCTGAGGATCTTTTGGTGGCAGGCAACCAGCATTGGCCACTGACTGCAGTCTCCCTTGGACAACTCATAAAGATATGTAGGGCTCAGATGGACAGCAGCTGGCCTCAGCATGCCCCGTGACTTTTGTTGAGTGGTGCGAGGCTTCACACTTACACTAAATCTGAATCTACATTAATCTAGTGAACACCAGTTGCCCCAACCTAGTGATTCCCCGGGACAACACTTCATCTAATTTGAATACCACCCACTACTCTTTCAGCATCTGAGCCTCGTGGGAAGCCAGAAGGAAGTGGCAGACCTCAAGGTGCCATGGGAGTTTTGCTGAGCTGCCTAAGGACTGCTACTGCTGGCAGCCAGCCTTGGGTCACAGCATGGCTTTTCCCACATGGCTACAGGTCCAGCACAGACCATGACTAATGGCAGATTACTTTGCAGCTTCTACCAGGTAGTCCCACACTAGTCACAGGCAGTGGCTGACCTTGTCCTACATGGGAACCCATCCCAAGAAACCCTAGAACAAACACACCCAATGACCACATTCAGACCACAACAGACCACCACTCAGTTATCCCCAAGAGAGACCATCAAAGGATGGTCTCAGCAGCTACCAGAGCCAACTGAGGCGAATCACGCTCTATGGGTTTGGCCCACACACAGGAGCTTGTACACTATGGTCATGCCCAAACCTCACAGCAGGTCAGCCAAAGGGTGAATCCCACCATTGCCATGCCAAAAACAATTAAGGTTCAACTACAACAGGAGAGCACACAGAACTCACACAAGAGACAGTTCTGAAACATTGCTCATATGATCAGAAAGACTGTGCCAGTGAGACCCACGAGACACCTATTATATAAGTCCACCCTACCAAGGCTTGGAAATTTAGCAAATCCACCTAATACATAGAAGCAAACACAGAGAGTCAGCCAAAATAAGGAGACAAAGAAACATGTCCCAAATAAAAGAATGGGAGAAACCTCCAGAAAAAGAACTAAACAAAATGAAGGCATGCAATCTACCAGATACAGTTTAAAACATGGGTATAAGGATGCCCAACGAACTTAGTGAAAATGTCAACAAAGAGATTGTAAACCTAAATAAAGACATAGAAACCATACAGAAGAACCAGTCAAAAATTAATAATACAATAACTGAAATGAAGAATACACTAAAATAAATCAACAGCAAATACACTAAAAGAAATCGACAATTGAAGCAGAGCAATGAACCAGTGATTAGGGAGACAAGGTAGCAGAAAACACCTTTTGGGAACATATTCGAAAGAATAATGACAAAAACTTTCTTAATCTGGCAAAGGAAGCAGACATACAAGTCTGAGAATCACAGAGTGTCCAAAACAAGATGAACCTAAAGAGACCCACATCAAGACACATTAAAATTAAAAAGACACAGAGAAAATCTTAAAAGCAGCAAAAGAAAAGCAGTTGGTCACCTACAAGGAAGCTCCCATAAAACTGTCAGAAAATTTATCAATAGACACTTCACAGGCCAGAGATTGGCATGAGACATTTAAAGTGATGAAAAGCTAGGACATACAACCAAAACTATTCTTCCAAGCAAAGCTATCATTTGAAACTGAAAGAGAGATAAAGAACTTTCAGACATGAAAAGGCTAAAAAAATTCATCACCACCAAACCAGTATTATAAGAAATGTTAAAGGAACTTCTTTAAGAAGAAGAGGGGAAGAAAAAACATAAATGTAAATAATAAAATGGCAATAACTGTGTACCTATCATTAATCATTTTAAATGTAAATGAATTAAATCCTCTAATCAAAAGACTTAGGGTAGATGAATAGATAAGAAAGTAAGACCTATACTTATACTGTCTATAAGAGTCCCATTTCAGATCAAAAGTCACACACAGACTGAAAGTAAAGAGATGGAAAAAGATATTTCATGCATATAGAAACAATAGCAAAAAAAAAAAAAAAAGCTGGGGCAGCAATACTTATATACACTTTACACTTTAGAACAAAGGCTGTAATAAAAGATAAAGAGAACATTACATAACCATAAAGGGATAAATCCAACATGAGGTTATACCCTAGTAAACATTTATGCAACCAACATAGGAGCACCTAAACATATAAAGCAAATATTTCCCAACATAAAAGGAAAGATGGACCATAATTCAATCATAGTGGAGAACTTTAACTCTCACTGACACCAACGGACAGATCTTCCTGACAGAAAAATGAACAAGGAAACAGTTGCCTTAAATGACACAGGGATTTAATTAATATTTTTAGAAGATTTCACCACAAAGCAGCAAAATATATATTATTTTCAAGGGCATATGGAACATTTTTCCAAATAAACCACATGTTTGGCCAGAAAACAAGCCTCAGTAAATTCAAGAAGATTAAAATCATATCAAGCATCTTCTCTGACCACAATGGTATGAAACTAGAAATCAATTACAAGAAGAAAACTAAAAAACACAAAATACATGGAGCATAAATAACTTCTTACTAAACAATGAATGAGTTAACAATGAGATCAAGAAAGGAATTAAAAGATACCTTGAGACAAATGAAAATGGAAACACGATGACCCAAAATTTATGAAACACAGTGAAAGCTGTCTTAAGAGGGAAATTCATAGCAGTGCAGGCCTACGTCAAGAAAAAAAAAAATCTTGGATAGTATAACCTTACACTTAAAGGAACTAGTAAAAGAACAACACAGCTCAAAGTAAGTAGAAGAAAGAAAATATTAAAGAGCAGAGAAAAATAAACAAAATAAAGTCTAAAATACAATACAAAAGATCGATGAACTCAAGAACAGTTCTTTTGAAAAGATAAAAAAAAAAATTGATAAGCCTTTAACCAGACTCATCAAGAAAAAAGAGAGAGGACCCAAATAAATAAAATTAGAAATAATTTTTGTTTCTCCAAAGAAACACAAAGGATTATAAGAAAATACTATGAGTAATTATATGCCAACAAATTGAACAATCTGAAAGAAATAGATGCATTCTTAGAAATCTATAATCTCCCAAGACTGAGACAAGAAGAAACAAAAAATCTGAACCAACCAATTACTACCAATTACAACAAAACTAAATCGGTAAACAAAAAAAAATCTCAGCAAACAAAAGTCCTGGACCAAATGGCTTCACAGGTAAATTTTGCCAAACATTCAAATAAGTGACACCGTTTCTTCTCAAACTGTACCAAAAAATTCAAGGAAGGCACCCTTGTGTTCACTGCAGTGCTATTTACAATAGCCAAAACATTGAAACAACATAAGTACCCATCAACGACAATTGAATAAAGTGGTACATATATATGATGGAATATTACTTGGTCAGAGAAAAAAGAATTAAATCTTTTCATTTGCAACAATAGAGAAGGACTTAGAGATTATGCTAAGTGAAATAAGTCAGACAGAGAAAGACAAATATCATATGATTTCACTTGCATGCAGAATCTAAACAGGGTGAGCAAACTAAACAGAAATAGACTCTTAGATATGGGGAATAAACTGATGGTTGTCAGATGGGAGGAATTCGGAGTACTGGGAAAAAATGGTGAATGAATTAAGAAGTATAATTTGGTAGTTATAAAATAATTACAGTGATGGAAAATACAGCACAGAAATATAGTCAATAATATTGCAATAACTATTGCAATAACCAAGTGGGTGCTAGACTAAGCAGGGGGATCATTTTCTAAATTATAGAAATGTCTAACCACTAAGCTATACACATGGAACTAATATAAAATAGTATTGAATACCAACTATAATTGAAGACAAAATAAAATTAATTTAAAAATAAATAAAAATTTAGGATATACTCAGGGATTGTACACTAAAAAAATAAACAAATTAATTAATTAATTATTAATTTTTGAGTCAAAGTGATTGATAGATTTAATGCAATCTCCATCAAAATTTCAATGCCATTTTTTACAGAAATAATAAAAAAAATCCTTATATTCATGTGGAACCACAGAAAACCCTGACTAGACAAAGCAGTTTTGAGCAAGAAAAACAAAGCTGGAGTCAAAACACTTCCTGATTTTAAAATATATTACAAAGTTTCAGTAATCAAAATAGTATGGTAATGGCATAAAAAACAGACATCTTGACCAATGGAATGGAATAGGTAGCCCAGAAATAAACCCATGCACATATGGTCAACTGATTTTCAACAAAGTTGCCAAGAATTTACAATGGAGAAAAGATAGCCTTTTCAACAAATGGTGTTGGGAAAACTTAATATTTATATGCAAAAAAAAAAAAAAAAAAAAAAAAAAAAAAAAAAAAAAAAAAAAAAAAAAAAAAAAAAAAAAAAAAAAAAAAAAAAAAAAAAAAAAAAAAAAAAAAAAAAAAAAAAAAAAAGAAGAAGAAGAAAAAAGAAAAGAAAGAAAAAGAAAAAAGAAAAAAAAGAAAAGAAAAAAGAAAGAAAGAAAATAAATTAAACTCTTATGCCATATCCCAAGAAGTATATCTTAATTTAGTCTAGAAATATGTCTGTTGCTCACTAGCCATGTGGATGCCAGGCAGATACTTACACTACATTGTGCTACCTATCTAGCTGTGTCTCCTCTTTTAACACATTCTGCACAGAGCATCTAAGTTATTTACTACGTTTCAATTTTGTGATGCTTGTGCAGGCTTGGAAGGTAACAAAAGTAAAAGAAAAAAAAATTATCCTTCATAGTTTCTCCCTGCATATTTCTCCAATATTGAGTTTTAAATATCATTGTCAGAATATGCCTTCTACTCCCATTATCTTACATGCTTGGTCCAATAAAAGTGAAAAGCCTGCTTATGAACCCCCATCCCAGCATGCACACCTTTTGAACTGAGATCCCACTTTCAAATAAAACATACAAGGTCTCTAGCATGGGCTCAGATCCTGCCTCAATATCTTCATGGCTCTGCTATCTCCTAGCTGTTGATACCTTTTATAGACATATTTTTGTTTATTTCAATTTCTATCCCGTTGTTTTATTAAAATCTCTGGTCAGTTTGTAATTCATAATCCCTGCTCCTAAGGCTGCCTTGATTCTTGACTCACTATTCCCTTATCCTCTGAGAGAAGTACCTGTTTACTGTGATTTTCCCAACATGGCATCGGACAACTAGCTTGACCTATGGAACTCTTCTTTAGCTTTACTCATTAGAGCTAGTGTTCTTGACAATTGTTGCTTATTCTCTGAGCTTCAAACCTTCACACCATGAATGATCTGACTGTCATTAGAATCCTTTCCCAGTGGTCTACTGTAGATTCCAGCCTTGTGCTTTGTGTCAGGCTTTGTCTTCGTTGGAATCAGCATGTGACTCTTAGTTGCCTTGGTAAGCTTTGCTACCAGTGGGACTGTCTAGTGTCTGGCAGTGGAAAGGATTTTTTTTTAAATTCCCTAACTGAAAGTGCTATGAGCTTTCCCAGAAATAAACCTCATGTCCTTATTCAGCAAACTTCACATTAAAACATTCTTCACTCCTGGGAAATACTTTAAGAGCAACAAAAGCCAAAGGTATATAGAACAACTTCTTAAACAAGAGTTTCCCCATAAATTTAGACCTACCTTGTATGATAGAATGAAGTTATGAAGTTAACAAGTACAGGGAACTAGGACGTAAAAAAGAAGAAAAACTAATATCACGTGCCTTAAGGCAAGTTAGGCATGTTTCTGATATGAAATGAATTAAAAACAAAAGACCTTAGCAGGAAGTTTTATTTCTGATTTTAACTTAAATGAGGGTTTGACTGAACCAATTACAATTTTAATCAAGAAAAACAGCTCTCTCCTTTCCATGCTGCCTCAAAGACACACTCTGGATCTGTTTTCTTTAAAAGAGGAATAGAGGGATGGGGGGCAGCAGGGAGAAAGCTTCTCCCTCTGTTACCAAAAGAACATTAATTGAAGAACATTTAGAGAGAAACAGAGAGAAATATGGTGGAGTGAGAGACTTCTCCCGGATCTCTCCCTTTGAAACGACAATAAGCTGAACATCTAAAACTCAGCCAAATCACCCAAACTGCACACCAGCACATCTGAGCATGGGATCTGTGCACAAGAGCTACCACAGGTCAGAACATCGGTTGTCAGGCAGTGAACTGGGTGAAACAAAGAAGCTGTCTCTCGCAGCAGGAGCTCCCTGTAGGAGGAGGGAGAGGAAAGAAGGTGTGGCAATATCCCTGAACAGCCTTACCTGGGAGAGCTGTGAGCTCCACACAGCCGGCGATGGGGCACAGTTATCAGGGCAGAAAGTAGAGAAGCAGGGATGGCAGAGAAACAACAGTTGATTGTTACCAGCCACAGTTGCCAAACTGAGGCTGAGCCACAGCCCCCACACCCCAACCCAGAGGGCCCCTCCCGCATGTCCTCCAAGACCAAACACTGTGGAGCCACAGTGGAATCTGAGCAAACGCTACCGAAACTGTTGCTAACACTGACAGGGACTAAGACTGAGGGTAGCAAGTGTCATTAAACAACTACAAGGGGTAAAAAAAAAAAAGGCATTATTAAGGCTTTAAATAAAGCAGGGATCCAAGAGGCTTAAACATCACCTACTGGAAACCAAAAGAAAAGTGCCTTCTTTTCAACTGACTAAAGAGACATCTTTATATAATAAAGCTTTCTGGAAGAAAAGCAGAATGCACTTCAATTAGCGTAGGTGGAGAAATAGTCCATTAAACACCATGAATAACCATGGTGACAAGTCAGCCCAGAAAGAAATAGAAAAATCTCCAGAAAATAAACTTACAGACATAGAAATATACAACTTAAATGACAGAGAATTCAGGATGGTACTTCTGAGAAAACTCAGTGAGTTCCAAACTGAGTCATATCAACGATTTCAGGAATTGAAGAAAAGATTAGATGAGCAAAATGAATTCTTTAGCAAGGAGATTGAAACCCTCAAAAAGAACAGATCTTCTAGAGATAAAAACAAACAAACAAACAAACAACAACAACAAAAAAAACAAAATACACACACTGCAGGTGAAATGTTGAAAAATGAAATAGCAAGCTTGGGAAATAGAGTTGACCAAATAGAAGAAATGATCAGTGATAGCAAAGACAGAAATCTAGAAATAAATCAGAGGAAAGAAGAGAGAAGGCAAAGTATGAAAAATAATGGAAGAGAAATACAAAAGCTAACAGACACCATTGTGAGAGGAAACATAAGAATAATGGGCATTATTGAAAGCAAGGAAAAAGAGTAGGGACTAGAAAACATTTTCAGACAAATAGTTGATGAGAATTTTCTAATCTAAGGAATGAGCTGGACCTTGGAATTTGAGAAGTCAACAGAACACCCAATAATCTCAGGGAGAAGAAGACAGTAACTTGTAAAAGCAAGCAAACAAACGAACAAAAACATTAGATTATCATAGGACTTCTCAGCAAAAACCTTACAAGCCAGAAGGAGAAGAATCAAATAATAAGACTATCAAGTGAAAGGAACTACCAGTCTAGAATAATGTATCTAGCTAAGCTCTCCTTCAGATATGGAGTATTAGACCTTTCCAGATGTACAAAAATTGAGGGAATTCTCCACCACGAGGCCTGCACTACAGGAAATACTGAAAAGGGTCAGCACACCTAAAACAAAATGACAAAAAAAAAAAAGATAATTAGGAGTAAGGTGACTATTAGGCAAATAGAAGCAGAAGAGTACAGCCCTTACTAAGAACAGGGCATTTATAAGCTTAAACAATAAGAAGAGAATTGCTATAGCAACATAGTAATGAATGTTCAGCATACATAGTGACAAATAGAGATAACAGTGACTGAAAAGAGGAGGATTCAAAGATCCAAATTTGCAAGAGAATGGAGATAAGGCACAAAGGAGAAAATGATCGACTGTGTGTGTGTGTGTGTCTCTGTGTGTGTGTGTGTGTATAAACTATCCTTTATATATTCATAATGGTAACCATACACCAAAGATTCAGAACTGAATTATATAACATAAAACAAGAAAAAACAGATGGAAAACCCCAAAAACCCAACCAAAATAAAGAAAACAGAAACACAGAACTACCAGGAAGTCAAAGACGAAATGGCTATAAGAAGACCTCATATTTCAATAATCACCCTAAATGTAAATGGACTGAACTCACCAATTAACAGGCACAGAGTTGCAGGATGGATCAAAAAACAAAACCCAACCATATACTGCTTCCAAGAGATACATCTCAGTTCCAAAGACAAATATAGTCTCAAAGTGAAAAGATGGAAAATGATATTTCAAGCAAATGGTATTCAGAGAAAAGCTGGAGTAGTGGTACTAATATCAGACAAAATAGACTGCAAAATAAAAAAAGTAAAGAAAGATACTGAGGGACACTTCATGCACCAAGAAGATATGACACTTATTAATATCTATGCTCCCAATCAGGGAGCCCCGAAATATGTAAAGCAATTACTGACAGAACTAAAGGGAGAAACAGACCAAAACACTATTGTACTAGGGGACCTAAATGTCCCACTGTCAGATATGGACAGATTATTCAAACAGAAAATCAATAAGGAAATAACATCCTTAAATGACACATTAGAAAAATGAGACATAATTGACATTTACAGAGCCTTCCATCCCCAAACAGCTGTTTTTACATTCTTCTCTAGTGCACATGGAATATTCTCAAGGATTGACGACATACTGGGACACAGAGATAGTCTCAACAAATATAAGAGAGTTGAAATCATACCAACCATATTCTCTCATCATAATGCTTTGAAAGTAGAGATCAACTACAAAAAGAAAGCAGGAAGAATGACAAATACGTGGAGATTAAACAACATGATACTGAAAAATAACTAGGTCAGTGAAGAAATAAAAAGAGATCATGAGATACATAGAAATGAATGATAATGATAGTACAACATATCAAAACCTTTGGGATATGGCAAAAGTGGTCATAAGAGGAAAATTCATATCATTACAGGCCTATCTCCAAAAACATGAATGAGCCCAAATAAACAATATAACTCTTCATTTTATAAAACTAGCAAAGGAAGAACAAATGAAGCCTAAAGTCAGTAGAAAGAAAACATAATCAAAATTAGAGCAGAAATAAATGAAATTGAAAACAAACAAACGAAAAAACAATAGAAAAGATAAATGCAACAAAGTGCTGGTTCTGAGAAAGGTTTATAAAATTAACAAACCCCTGACTGGACTCACTAAAGAAAAAAAGAGAAAAGACACAAATAAATGAAATCAGAGATGAAAGACAGGAATTTACAACAGGCACCACAGAAGCAGAAAGAATCATCAGTACTATGAAAAAGTATATAACGCCAAATTTAATAACCTAGAAGAAATGGTACTTAATAAAAGATAACCTTCCTAGACTGAATTAAGAAGAAATGAAAAATCTAAATAGACCGATCAGCAGTATGGAAATTGAAACAGTCATCAAAAACCAAAAAAGTAAAAGTCCAGGACCAGATGGCTTCATCAGTGAATCCTACCAAACGTTCAAAGAAGATTTAATACTTATTCTCCCCAAACTCTTTCAAAAATTTGAAGAAGAAGCAGTACTTCCTAATGAATTTTATGAAGCCAATATTACTCTAATACCAAAACCAGGAAAAGATCACACACACACACACACACACACACACACAGGACACACACAAACTGCAGACCGATATTTCACATGAACACAGATGCAAAAATCCTAAATAAGAAAGAAGCTAACCAAATAAAACAACATATTAAAAAGATTATACATCATGATCAAGTGGGCTTCATCCCAGAGGCACAAGGATGTTTCAACATATGCAAATCGATTAATGTGATACACCACATAAATTAAAAAATTAAGAATCATATGATCATATCAATAGATGCAGATAAAGCCTTCAATAAGATACAGCATCCATTTATGATCAAAACACATAACAACATCGGTATAGAAAGAAAGTACCTTAAAATAATAAAGGCCATATATGACAAACCCTCAACCAACATTATTCTTAATGGTGAAAAACTAAAACCTTCCCTCTAAGACCAGGAACAAGGCAAGGCTGTCCACTATCATCACTGTTATTCAATGTAACATTGGAGGTCCTAGCGAGTGCAATTAGGCAAGAGAAAGATATAAAAGGCATCCAAATAGGAAACGGAGAAGTCAAACTGTCACTATTTGCGGATGACATGATTCTCTATATAGAAAACCCTAAAGACTCCACAAGAACACTACTCAAAACAATAAGCAAATACAGTAAAGTTTCTGGATACAAAATCAAAGTTCAAAAATCCATGGATTTCCTGTACTCTAATAATGAAATGTTAGAAAAAGAAGTGGAAAAAATAATTTATTTTGTAATTACAACAAAAATAATAAAATACCTAGGAATAAATCTAATGAAACATGTGAAAGACCTATATGATGAAAACTATAAGACCCTATTAAAGAAATCAAAGAAGACACAAAGAAATGGAAAGATATTCCATGTTCTTGGACTGAAAGAATCAACATAGTTAAAATGACCTTATGACCTAAAGCATTATACAGATTTAATGCAATCCCCATTGAAATCCCAACGGCAATTTTTAAAGTAATAGAACAAAAAATCATCAGATTTATATGGAAGCACAAAAGACCCCGAATTGCCAAAGCCATCCTGAGAATAAAGAACGAGGCTGGAGGCATCACACTGCCTAACTTCGAATTATACTACAAAGCAACAGTAATCAAAACGGCATGGCATTGGCAGAAAAACAGATATGTGTACCAATGTAACGGAATCTAGGGTCCAGAAATAAACCTATATTTACATGGGCAAATAATTTTCGACAAAAAAAAAAAAAAGCCAAAAACGTATAATGGAGAAAGGAAAGCCTCTTCAATAAATGGTGCTAGGAAAACTAGAAAGCCACTTGCAAAAGAATGGAACTAGACTGTTGTCTACCACCACACATCAAAATTAACTCAAAATGGATTAAGGACCTGAATATAAGACCTGAAACAATAAAATGCATAGAAGAAAACATAGGAACTAAACTTAAGGACCTCGGACTTAAAGAGGATTTTATGAATTTGACCTCAAAAGCAAGGGAAGTAAAAGCTAAAATAAATGAATGGGACTATCAAACTAAAAAGCTTCTGCTAAGCAAAATAAATCATCAACAAAGTAAAGAGACAACCATCCAAATGGGAAAATATCTTTGTAAGCAATGCCTTTGATAAGGGCCTAATATCCAAAATATACAAAGAACTCATACAATTCAATAACAACAACAAAAAAATGATCCAACCAAAAAATGGTCAGAGGACCTGAACAGACACTTCTACCTAGAGGACATACAAATGGCCAACAAATATTTGAAAAGATGCTCAATATTGCTAGCTATTAGGGAAATGCAAATCAAAACCACAATGAGATATCAGCTCATACCTGTTAGAAAATCCATAATCAACAGGACAAGTAATAACAAATTTTGGAGAAGATGAAGAGAAAAAGGAACCCTCATACACTGCTGATGGGACTGCAAATTGACATATCCACTATGGAAAACAGTATAGAGGTTCCTCAGAAAACTAAGAATTGATCTGCCCTATGACCCAGCAATCCCTCTACTGGGTATTTATCCCAAAAACTTGAAAACCCATATCCGAAATGATATTTGCACACCGATATTCATAGCAGCATTATTCACAGTAGCCAGGACATGAGGTGTCCTACGATAGAAGATTGGATAAAGAAGCTGTGGTAAGTATATAAAATGGAATATTACTCAGCCATAACAAAAAAATGAAATATTGTCATTTGCGACAACATGGATGGACCTGAAGATAATCATGCTAAGTGAAATAAACCAGACAGAAAATGTTGAAAACCACATGATATCACTTATATGTGGGACATAAACCTAAAAGCAACAAATGAACAGGACAAACAAACAGAGACTCATGGTCATGGACTATAGACTAGTGGTTACCAGAGGGTAGGAGGAGGAGAGAATGGGGAGGTAGATAGGTAAAGGGGATCAAAGATGTGGTGACAGAAAGAAATCTACTATGAGAAGTGAACACACAGTGTGAATATATATATGTCTTATTATTAAAGTGCACAGCTGAAACTTACTGGATTTCGTTAACCATTGTCTCCATAAAAAAGTAAATCAGTAAATAAATTTTAAAAAAATGGATCAACATATCTCCCAGTTGTCTTTTATGAAAATATGCCCCCTAATTTATTTAAATTATATATTTTTCTAGTAAATATCAAAGTATACTTCATCAGCATCTGTACATTTTCAGATGATGAGCCCAGAGAGGACATCTAGGGCCAAACTTTCAACATTCCAAATTTAGTCTTGGCGAAAACTCCTTTTTCTTTGGGGTAATTTGGTGATTTTAACAAAGCCCTAAGTTGATACTGGTAAACATGTGACATGCTCTTTCCCTCAAAATTCATCCAGGAGAAGGGCTTTAGTACTTTTCTTCTCTGGAGGGCCAGAAATAATCTTAATTTGAGGATTATTTTGGAGTCTTACACATTTAAAGACTAACATAGACAAATGAATATACACCCAGGGGAAAAAGACTAAGACAGTAAGCACATTAAAACCAAGTCACATGGAAAGGGTGAAAAATATTACAGATGTCCAGTCTAAAGGCTATTTTGGCAGGATTGGGAAAAGATGACATGTGGCTTCCGTGACAGTAACGAGAAGTCACAAAGAAAGGGACACTTGGAAAACATCAGCCAGCTGACCACCTCCTGTAATACATAGTGCAATAGGGTGAGTGAGTTATATTTAATGGCCTTGAAGGGCCCCTCCAGCCTTGAGATTCTATCATAAAATATTTCTCTACCACAGCCACATGTAAAATATAAGTGTTGCTTTTCGAAACACAAGCAAGAGCAAACTGCTTTTAACCATGTCAGAAAAGGGAATGCCTGCTGGTGAGGAATATATATTTTGACCTAGGGCTTGTTTTTCCATAAATAATCAACAATACACAATTTCATGCAGGACAGGGCTGGCCTCAGCACATTTTCCTGTCCTCATCTCATTAGATGAAGGGTGGAAAACCAGGCCCTCTTTGGCCTTGGGCAAAGCAGTTTTATTGATCACACTTGTCATGAGTAACCTGTAGCCAAAGAAGAGAAACCATAGAAGTCCTATTAACTATAGGAAGTGGCTTTGCATTTGTCATAGTTCCAAAATGAGTGCAATATACAGGAGCTATGCAGAAACCTAAACAGTCTATATTCCTATTTCTCTCTCCAGGAAACCCCAATATATCTTTTTATATAAGTGATTGGGTAAAATCGAACCTAATTAACTTTCAGCTCCCAAAAGTTTACTATATGCTACTGTGTTACATTAAAATAAATATTGAGCCAATAATCACTTTTTTTTCATTATTATTAGTAACAGTATGATTATCAACAATTACCTTAGCACATCAGTTAGGAATAGGTTTATCTGCTAGCAAGAATAGCTTTAATTAAGGTGTGTGCATGTGTGCATGTGCATGTGTGTGTGTGCGCGTGTGTGTGTGTGATTATTTATTTGTCCTTCGCAATCTGAAATCCCAGGGCAGGCAATTCTGGGTTCATAGAGCAAATGTCAAGAAACTAGTCAGGGCCGAGTAGGATTAAAATCCAGGTTTGTCTGAGGTCGGGGCCCATGCATATGTAATCATAACCATACTGACATCTAGAAGGGGCCAGCCTCAAGATTAGGTCAGCCTATAACTGACCATGTTACCTTCCTGCCAAGTGTTCCCATGTCCCCAGCAGATGGGGCAGCAGTGTTCTTACTGTGTGAAGCTGTCAGTGCCAGTTCATCCTCTAATGGGAATTGCAGCATCTTTACTAGATGTAATTAACGCTAAGCAAGGTGAAGGACGTTTCAGGACTCAGATGGCATATTTCACAAATACAGATGAAGTCAGTCCTTAAGTTAGATGGGATAAAAAGATCATCAGACTTGCTCGAAATGACCAAGATCATCAAGCTTAATGGACCTAATGCTATATTCAAGGAGAAACATTGAAAATAACAAGGTTATAATAAGGTATAAGCAGATTCTATGCATTTAATTAACTCCCACCAAAGAAACACAAATTATTTTTACAAGAAAAATACTGAAAAAAAAGTGTGGCAATTTAATTTAAAAAAAAATAAGACATTTACTCCTACAGAAAAGTAATTCAAACACACTTGAGGAAACATTTATCTTTCCTAATTATTCATTATGGTCAACTTTATATGGAAATAACCAAATTTTAATACCCCAAGTGGTCAATTGTGTGTCCACAATCAAAACAAAGCCCTAGGCATTGTTTTCTGCAAATTAGAAAAAAAATAATAACAAACAGTCCTCAAGCGAATGATACAGTACTTTTCCTCAGTGATCAAAAGTTTAAGATGATGAAGAATGGTTTCATGAGACTCAGTCATGTCATTCCAAAATGTGATTCCTGACTAAACAATTTCCTTTGACAAATAGCTCAGACTGCATTAGAGATATGTGCTCATATTGAATTAGAGTTGGTTTTCATCTCTTGATTTTACCAATGTTTTGAATGAATATTTCTTACCTACTTTCAATCTTTATTCTTTTCCCACATTTCCCCTTTTTTCTATGTCCTAATTTCTGTCTGTGGTAGCATATACCTCCTTAAATAATGTTTCTACCATAATTTACCATGGCTCTTGTTTATGCCTCAGGTCATATGTGTAAGGTTTGTTTCTATGAATTTCCTCATTTTTATCTTCCATATTTACTGAACACTTGCTAGCATCAGTAGTTTGGCATCATTCTCTCTGTAGAACCAAAAAAGGCAAGTTTTAGAATGCCATTGTTTGCTGCCCCAAAACCCAGATAGAGCTAAACCTAGATTGACTATATCCCAGTGTTCCCAGTCCTGATTTATGCCTATTGTGTGAGCATAACTATTTATGGTGAGATTTTTTTTTTATCCTCAAGAGTTCTAGTTTAGAGGTAAATTACATGCTTGTCCTAGTTGGAACCATAGAAAATATGGTGTCTTAAGTTGATGACCATATCAGCATTTCTTGTCCTGTATAGTCTAGGGTAGGTAAAAATAATCATGTGATTTAACAAGGTAATGCTATTTTTGCATATGAAATTGAGCTCCAATGCACACCGGAAAACAGAATCACCCCATAGAATTCTCTGTGCAGCATTAGTTTGTATAGTTAAAGTAAAGATAGCTAATATTTAATGACTATATACTACATTCTAGGCTGTGCTAAATGCCCTTGATCACCATCTAATCCTCAGAAACATTTTTTGGGGTAAGCATGTTATTTCCATTTTCTTACTGAGGATACTGAGTTTGTGATAAGTGAGGTGAGAAGACCAGGAGACTCAACTATAACCTCATTGAAACTGAACCTGGATTCATTAAAAGAATTCTACTCACAAATTACACAGAACCTGTTTTTGCTTGGCTATGAATATAGCAGGGACAATGACCTGAGACAGAGGATTGGAATAGGAGTCATACCATTATAGTCTGAGTTTGTGTGATTCCCCACTCTTTGGTGGAATCTGTTAGATTCAGGGACTCATCCTAATATTATCTCATTCTCCATCGACCACACTCTACCTTACCTCCACCTTTCATATAGATATATAGATATAGATGATATATAGATATATAGATAGATAGATATAAATATATAGATATACATATACATATATACTTGTGTATATATGTATATATGTACATAAGTGTATATATTTAAATAAATTATGTATATCCCACCAAAATAATATGTATTTAACCTTTGACCCATGACTTTTAGCCTTCTAGCATTATCTTTCACTTACTACTTACATATCTTTTTGTTTGTATTTCCCATCCATGCCAGACAATTCCTACTGTGAGACTTTCAAGACTTGATTGTTATCCTTAACTTCCCTCTCTCTTTTTAAAGCTTATTTTGTTTTCCAGCTTTATTTATTCACATGTAACACTGTGTTAGTTTAAAATGTTGAATTGATACACTTATGTATTGCAAAATAATGACCACCTCCATCGAATCACATAATTACCATTTCTTTTTTGCAGTGAGAACATTTAAGATCTACTTTTTAAACAACTTTCAACCCCCACTCTCTTTTAAAAGTTCCAGTTATCTTCTCTGGAATTACTGATTGCTACGAGTTCCCTATAACACCACTTGCACAAGGCTGCTTATTGTATAGAATGAACTTTTATTGAAACTTTGGCAACAGTGCAGAGTGATCATAGCATCAAAAGAGACAACATTGAAAATTGAGTTTTATACCCCCTCTAGACATCTTCTTTTCTCAAGCTCTGGAGATCTAACTAGCTTCTTCCTTCAAACATCCATTCTCTGTAAACATCACATCTTCAAATAAAGTCCATCATCTTATCCTGTCTTTTTACATAGCCCGAGGTCCTAGAAAAAAACAAAATAGACTTTGATTTTACCTACAGTTATTAAGCAATGCTAAAAACAACAAATAAAAAATTCCCTCTACCTCAAAACAACCACTTCACCCTTCTACTGTTACTTTTGTACTCTGATATTTAAATACTTTTGCTAGACCTTTCCATAACCAAGATATTCATTGGGCTGTTTTCCTAGACTGAAAAGCCCATTCTCTTTCTCTCCACCACTATAGAATAACATGCTGAAATCAGATTTGAAACTAGTGATTTTCTTCTCATACTAGAAATAAAATATATTTAATCAATCATTAAAAATGTATTTATCAAGCACCTGTAATGCTCTAACAATGTGAGAAAGATTACAGGACTATAAAGCATATACCGATCATCAAGGACCTTTCAAGTCAGTTGAAGAGAGCAAATTCTTGAAGAACAGATAAAAAAGAGAGAGGGTAAAAAGGCTAAGTGTTTCTCTCACACCTGTTCTCCTACCCAGTTACGCAAAACTCATTTGAAGATTAAAAGGAAAGTGTCTATTGGAAGAAATATGCACTTTAAAGTTTAAGTGAATTAACTGAAATTAATTCAGTGCTTATTTATTTCCCATACCCCCATCCCTTGAGCACTTGGTGGCACCCAGAGATTTTGCAAAAGGAGTATTTTAAATTACTATTTTGTGAAATATGTTACTGAACACTGTCAAAGTAGAAAACGTAGACTGATGAAAAACACTTTACCATAAAAAAAAGTGTAAGATAAATAATTTCTTCTCAAAAAGATGTTATTTGTTGTTTTTTTTAATTTTGTTTTTATTTTTTATTATTATTTTTTTAATACATGGAGATATTTAAAAGCCTACCATTTCTATAAAGCTAGTGTCATCCTTAAGGTCAACCCCAAGGAAAAGGCTGCTAATTGAGGTAAGTTGGCAAATGTGGATTCTCCTGAGACCAATTAGAAAAGAATATGAAAAATGAGCTTTTCCTTTCTTCAGTGGCTGTTTCACAAATTCACTGCAGGGTTATTGCTGGCCAAGTATGGAAGCCAGATGAGACCTTTTAAGCAAGAAAGTACAAAGCATGTTTTACAACTGCACTTCTCCAAACTCCTGCCGAACAGCTGGCTCCTTCAGGAACTCAACTGAGCACCTCCCCAACACTGGAGTGTAGTCCCTCCCAGGAGCTGGGATGGCATTTGTCTGCAGGCAGTTTACACTTTCAATCTCATTCAGAAACTCTGTACTCATCCTTTCCTCTTTTCTGAGACTACATCAGTAGTTCACTACGTTGGAGATGTAAAGATTCAAGGCAATGTTGTTTTTAGGCATTCTAGACAGTGATGTTTTAAAGCTTAAATGAATCACTTAAGTGCAGATTCTAATCAGTACTCAATAAGGGTAAAACATATTATTGGTGGCAAATCGAAAGGCTTGGAAATCAGAAACACTTGAGCCTGAATCCCAGCTTTTCAGTAAACTAGCTGGGTAATTTGAGTCTAATGATTAGCTACTGTGAGCCTCAGCATACTTACTTCTAAAATGAGAATAATAGTAGATTCTGAGATTTAGAAGTGATGGCTATTAAGAGTCAGGTGCTCAGTAGGCTATGGCCATGTGGTTAAAATAAAAGTGATATAGCAACCTGGAGTGATTTTCCTTCATTCGCCATTGGAATTGTCTGTGATGGATAATATATGCCATGCATACAAGGGAGCCTTCTCTGACAGGTTCAGATCTCTCCAGCATATATATTCACAGCATTAAGCACCTCTCTTCAATGTATCACAGTTGAAATATTCTATTTACTCCTGTGTATCATTAAAATGTGTCTCTGAGACCATAAATTCCTTCAGAATAAGCACCTTTTTTTTGTTGTTGTGTTTTGTTTCTTGCATTGTAGAAGCACCCCCAGGGCACAGAAAGATGCCCAGCCCGTGATTAGCGCATGAATATCGATCAAATTTTAAATTCTTGCAAAAATAATGTTTCCCAATTTCACAGGTGAGAAAGCTGAGGAACTGAAAGAACAATTTTCCTAAAGTAACATTGGTAATAAATGGAGGGCCAGAGATTCAGACCTAAAAGTGATTCTCTAGAGTCAATACAGTTTCTACTGAGATAGACAGTGTCTCATTACCATTGTCTTACTTACAGATGAATAAACAGAAGCTTAGAGATGGTAAATATCTCTCCCAGGCAGAATCTTACAGAGCTAGGGCTCACATCCAGGCCTCCAAATTAAATGTCCAGAACCTCTTCCCTCTCACGTGTTTTCTGCTCACCATGAAAACCATTCTCAGGATGGTCCTAAACCTTAACTATCCTCTGTGCTGGCTGGCCAGGATTTGCTTGGCCTAGGCAGGTGCGATGACTTTTTTTTTTTTTTTTTTGGCCCCCAATGACCTGAAGGAATCAGTTCCACCACAGGCCTGGAATGGCATTGCTTGGGAGTTAAGCTTCAGCTGCCACCTGCTTGCTTGTTCTAATTTTTGCTGCTGGAGAGCATTTTCTCTGAATATTTCTGACAGGCAGCCAGGCCTTTTTATTATGTGGAAGTGTGCCTTGAATCTACCATAATAGAGTTGGGGAGGGTGATGCTGATGAGAGGTTAAGTAAAAAAGGTTGCAAGATTGACCAGCTCAGGAACAGAGGGGTGAGCCCTCTGCCCCCTGGGATCTTCTGGGGTACCCAGGACTGGAAATATCTTGGCAGATGTGCTTTTGGAGCCCAGGCGCAGGCTCTGTGAGTCATGGACTCTTGTAAGCCAGCAGGCCTGAAGGCTTCATCCAAGCACATCAGATGTAACTTTTTCAGCCTGCCAAGTGGAATAAATTCAGGAGACAACAGGATACCTACTCTGTCTTGGCAATATTAATTTTTGCTAGGAAGCTTTGCATAGTTCACTGAGAATAAAAGAGGGCCTTTTTCTCTAAGCTAGCCAAGTATCTGTACTTAACCTCTGTTCAAGGCTAGGATGTGCCAGTATAGCTGAACCAGTGGAAATATCAAAATATTTCCTTGCCAATTAGTAAAATGCCCAAGCTGTCAAAATAGCCCCTAGAACTTTATAACTACCCTGTGTTCCCTCCAGGAACACCCAGTCTTATCTGATCTAGCATATGAAAACTACAGCCAGGGGCCTCCATGACCCATCTCGAAACTGGTTCCCACATGATGATGCCAGAACCCTGGTGGGCAAAGAGTTATTAAATATTTTAAATATGACTCTGCTTTTGAAATTGCTTTGACTTATCTGGTTTTTCTGTAAGGTTCTAAACCTCGTGAGAGCAAGAACTGCACTTAGCTTACTCTTTTAGCCCCAACTCATAACATAGAATTTTAATGTCCTATGTTTTCAGGAAAATCGAAGACACAGAGCAACTTTTTAGTACAATTTGCTATTTTAAAACAGGTTAGTGGTTGAAGTATGAATATCAATTTAATGCTATGGACGTGTTTTCTTTTCTTCCAGGAACCACGACTAGTTTCATTTTGTGAGATCACATGTAGAATTCTCTATAGTGATTATTATTATCTGAATTCTGTAATATTAGAGTTAGAGCAGTTTCACAAGATTCCCCTCAGATAACTAGTTTCATGAACTGTGGCCACTCTGGCAGCTTTCTCGTCTCCTGGCATTCCTAGAAATATCTGTCCCATGGGATAATCTCTCAATTCATGGTTTTCTTAAGTGAAATTAACTATACAGTATGTAATATGTGCATTAAGCAGTAGGAGACTAGATTATACAGTCATTTAAAATTTCTGGCCTGCTTTTATATGCTGGCTTTCATCTTACCCACAGCATTGAACTGTGTCCTTCCACGTGCTCACAAATGGAACACCACTTATTAAAACTGAAATGTTCACACTTTTCCCAGAACATAATTAAATGTAGGGAGTTAGATTTTTCAGATACCTTGTCATCTGGAATAATAAAAATATATTGTTATTAATAATTTATTTATTTAGCCAATACTTTTTATTTATTGATCTCCCATGATGTGGCAGGTACTTTAAAAACATTGCTTTTTATTTTGATCACAATGACTCCAAACTGGGTATGCTCATCTTACCTATGATTAAATCAAAAGCCAGAGAAGTTAAATAACTTCCCTGAGACCATCCAGCTACTAATTGGGGTTCTGGGATTCACCTCGAGTCTGCCTGGCTCCAACTCACAAACGCCTTTCCCCTGGTGGTACTGTGTCTCTCTCATTCCTCACAGACTCCTGCCTTCTCAGGGATGGCTTTCTTCTTCTACCCAACACACACTCGACCTTGGATGCGGCATGCCATCTTCACAGTTACGTTTTGGAGCAGAGGGTCTCAAATTCTGGGAACCCTAAACTTACTTGGAGAGCTGCAAAAATTACAGATGTCTACGTCCCACTTCCAGATATTCTGCCTTAATTGGTCCAGAGTGGGTCTGGACATCTAGAATATTAAAAACTTTTCTGGCAATTCAAATGTGCAACAAGGATAGAAAAAGTGTTTCAGAGCAGTGCCCCCAAATTAAGTGTGCATATGAATCCCTGGGGATTTTTTTAAGGGAGTTCTTGATTCTGTAGAAGCGGGGTTGGGCCCGAGTTTCTGTATTTCCAAAAAGCCCCCACTGTCACCTGTGTTGCTGGTCCACAGATCAACATGTTGCTAGCAAGGCCCCAGAACATCTGCTGTATCTCCTCCCAGCAGACCCAGTCTCTTCTCTCCAGTTTGCTCGCCTCCTGGGAGAACTTCTTCAGCTAGGGGTTCACTGTACTCAGCTGTTTTCTTTCAGCAGGCTCAGTAAGTCATGTGAAAACTCTGTTTGGGACTAAAACACCCTGTTAGCTAAGTAGAATAAAGGGTAGTGTGTCATGAAGTCCAGGTCACAAGTTCAGTGCCTGAGTTTAATGCCCAGAGGGATCAGTTAGCTTTTTCCCCCTCCTAGCCAGTCTCCAGGCTAGCCATCACACAGATGCGCATGATTGGCCCTGAGGGATGGCTGCTTCATCCATCATATGCAAAATACTCACCAGAAAAGCAGCCAGCATCTGATTCCTACTCACAGAGTGGTCAATAGCATCGTCTTGATAGGAAATAAACATTCAACAGTATTATCTATAACTGGTGCTTAACATGTTCTGGGCACTATGCTAAACAATTTAGAATCTTCACAACATTCCATAAGGTATGTAGTTTCATTATCCCCCTTTTATAGATGAGGAATCTGAGCTCAGGGCTTTAATCCTCTGACAGCACAGAGCCTGTAAGCCACCTGGAACACTAGAACTTAGGTTGTATGCTGCATGCTAAAGACTAAATTAGGCATGGTAAATGATTTTTAGTATTTTAGGACTGGAAACTTAAAAACACATCTTTCTAAGCTCTATCTTCTTGATTCTCTGCGTTGCTTCCTTAATTTATAATAATGATGACTGTCTCAGAGATTCACTGGATTTTTAAGGAAGCATAAATCAGATGACCCCTATATTAAAAGCAAACAAAAAACTGATCAACTGTATAACAGTGAGAGTATTTTAGCTACATCCAAAATGAGTCACAGTGTATCTACATATTTAATCTCCATAATAAGAGCCTTGGTCCTTCAGATGTACCCATCTTCGAACTCTTGATTTGTCATCAGTTTATAAGGAGACACTTCTAGACTAGGAGTCTAGGATCGTCTTCATTCAACTTTAGGTTTCATTTCCAAGTATCTGACCATTGGGTTGGCTTTATTTCCATAGGTAAGGAAATATAAATTTGGATATAGATGTTTTGTTTTTAAGCAAAAATTCAAGAGGAAGCTACATCTGTTTTGCTTTAGTGTTCAGAAACATAATTTTTTTTTTGGGGGGGGAATTTATAGTGAATACAAATATTAAATGTGAAGAAAAAATCATGATCCTAGTGAGATTTAAAGATTCTACAATTAAATACTGAAGCCAAATTGCTAAAAAAAAATTAAGTACTGGAGGCATGACTTTTGGAGGTATTCCAAATTAGCTTTTCCTATTCAGTTCACCAGTCATACTCTCCCTATAAATCAGATCAATCAACTAGTCAACAATTTTTTTATTGACAACTTTGTATACTGAGGATGTCTTCAGTCCTGGGAATTGAGCCAGTCAGACATAAGGCCTGCCCAGATAGAGACTTTAAACTTCTTACCAGTGGAAATTTTTCTTTCTTTTTCTTCTTTTAATTGAATGTTTGTTTGCTATCCCTAGAAAGTGTTTTCTCTTCTCTTAATGGAAGACATAAATTCTGATAAATGCTTTTTTTTTTGTTTGTTTTTCTGAGTTAGCATTCTTCTTCAAGGTACCCAAGGTGTTGGTAAAAAGTAGAGCTCACAGATAACTGCTGTTTTAACTAAAATACCTCCACAAATCTCCTTCTCCAAAATGATTCTCCATCACCTCTTCCTGCCTTATTTTCTGATTGGCATTTTATCATTCTCTGAAAATATTCATTTATACCTTAACATATCCTACCCATCTTCCCTGCATTGAATATAAGCTATGTGTCCATAGAAGTTTTGTCTAAGTTGGTATTGTGTTATCAAAACCAGGAACAGGACCCAGGAAATAAGAGGCACTTAATATATTTTTATTGGATGAATAAATCCATGACTGACTATTAGCCATGGTTTCAGTAGAAGTTAATTCTGTACTAAATGAGAGGTTAAACAGAGATGGCTTTTAAGCTCTTCTACATAACCATATTTAAGATTTACAATTCAGTTTCCAGGTTACTATTAATAACAATTAATTATCATTAATTACCTTTAATAATGTATCGAGCCTGCATTATATAAGCAAGTGATTTTTTTAAGAATATTGCAGTTGTAGCAAAACAGAACTTGGTATTAAAATTTGTCTATTGTGTTGTGATGTTTCAATCTTCAAAAATTTCTATATAGAAACTTTTTTATTTGCACTTTCTGAAGACCTTTCACTAATTACAGACACCTGCAATTTTTGCCAGGGACCCAAAGTTAACATTCCCTAAATTGCTTTAATAAAGATGTTCTTTAATGAAGTTTGTTACTAGACTATTGCTAACAACAAACTAGAGGAAAGAATGTGTCATGAGTTTTTGTCTTAAGGGTACGGGATAATAGGTATAAAAATACTTTTTTGGAGGTATTCCACATTAGCTTTTCCATATGGCTTAAATGTATGTCAGTTTAAGAGCAAGTTTAAAGAGTATAAAAAAGCATGAGTTTCTATATACAAACTTGTAATCATCAGTCCTAATAATATTATAATGAGGGTCTAACATTTAAGCATAAAAATTTGGTTTGGTTTATAAATAAAATAAAATAAAATATATCCACTTTTTCAGCAATTACCATTTATGAATGTCAACTATGTAGCCAGACAGTGGACCAAGTGGACCAGGCATTTAATGTATGTTATTTCCTTTAAACTTTACTAATGTCCTGTAAGGTAGTTATATCATCACCATTTCAGAAATTCAGAAACTGAGAGTCAAAGAGATTAAAGAGCTAATAAGAAATTTAATCTAGATTTTGAACCAGACATGCTCGCTGTACCATGCTCTCTGCATGCTGCAACACTGCCCCCTCTGGTTTTGGTTAATATTACAATTAGTGTAACATTGGTAAGATAAGTATAACCTTTCACCCAATGGTATGTCTTGGGAAATTCTACTAAGGTGCATATCATATATATATATATATACATATATAATATATATATATGTATATATACACCCACACACACACACACACATACACACACACACTCACATATATATGCATACATATAACATATAAATATGTATTATATAAATATTCTATAATTATGTATACAAAGATTACATATCATATATAAAATAGTATGCATATTCTGGTGGTAAGATTATGAGTGTTTCTTTATTTTATAATTTATATTTATTCTAAATTGCTATAAGGAATATATGTTATTTTTCACATTTATATTTTAAAATAAATAATAGGCTTTTGAGAGAGCATCTATAAATCTTTGGAGGCTAATATTAAATGTTTCTAACCATGCTTATCTCAACTGTGCCTTGGAACTACTGTGAGAAGCAGAATATTAGGCCGGTGGTTCACAGGTCTGCCTCATCATTGCATATCTGAAGATAGACTGCTCATCAAATCAAACCCAATATGCCTTCCACTTTTGAAGCACTTTCTACAATTCAGTGGCTAATAAAATACAATATTCAAATAGCACCAAGATATTTAATGTGTTTCCCCAGTATGTCGAAGTTGGAAATCACTATAAAAGTTATTACTACAATTATTTTCCACCTTCAGCTGCTGAAAGGGAAAATCATTTTAGTCCACATCTCAAATGCAAGGCTGTCATAAAAGACCCATTGTGTATACATACTCTGCGCATAGATCTTTGAAACTGGACCCACTAATGAAACATAAATTTTCAAAAAGTAATATCAACAGCCAAGCAAACCCCAGGCCTATTTGAAACAAGATTTGGGGACCTCCAGTTCAATTTCCATTACTCAGGTCTTCACTTTTGTTTTGGTAGGTTCTAGTCTTAATGTTCTCATGGGATAGCTGTGTCATCTTCAGTAGGTCATTTGCTCTCCTATCTCAGTTTTTAATTGTGTAAAATGAAATTGCGTAAAAGAAATTTTGTGATCATTGTTGGTTGTGGTGGTGCTAGGGGAACCTTTGAGTATTGCATGGTCCAGAACAGCAAGGTTATCTAAGACACAGAGTGGGTCCATCTTCTGGCTTCACTTCTTACTTGCTGAAGGCTTTGAGAAGCCCCCGGACCTCATGAAGCCTCAGCTCCCTACTCTTAAATTGGGATAATTACATAAATACCTCAGAGTTATTTTGTATAGGAAATTAAATAATCTTTGTAGTGAACTTGGAACAATAACAGTCACAGAGTGAATTCTTGATGGATGGTAGGTATAACCATCTAAAGATATAAAAATAAATTATTTTGAATATTGAATCTTATGTTTACATTTTGTTGCTTTCTTTGTTGATTAATATGATAACTACATTCATATATGTCTGCCTGTATGTATATATTTATTATTGATAAATTGGTAAAGAGAAAATGGAGCTGTGATCCATAATTCTATTACTGCTATTTACTACTATTTTAAACTAATGTTGACATTTTGATGAATTTTTTCATTTTTCTTAATTCTATAATTGTTTTCATAGATGTAGTCTTACATATTTATACAAGTTTTGTAATACCTTTATCATTCAGTAACAACATAAGTACTTATTTTGCTATTACAAATACTGGACATTTTAATTAATATTTTTATTATGAAGTAATCATACACATATATATTTTATTTAAAAACTAAAGACAATGATATAAAAATTTATAACTCTGTAATTATAACTCAAATATGAAAATTATGTGTAACTCTATAAGCCAGAGACAGCCACTACTAACATTTAAAAATATTTCTTATGATTTTTTTATTCATAAATCTATGATTTGATCCAAGTTACCAGAAATACAATTATTTTCTAAGAAATAAAAAAGAACATGCTACCAAATAAACGTTGAAACAATGCTGTCTTATCATCTAGAACTTTTATTTAGTATGTTTTGAAATGGTCCTCAAATTTTATAGGCAGATGTTCTTATTATAGTATTATTCTCATGCATACATAAAAATAGATGTCAAATAAAATAGTTAACATATTCCTCAAACTTCCACATTCAGAATATATGTCTTGAATCACCTTTGACACATCCATGTCTAATCTGTTCAACACCATGTCATCTTCTTTGCTGTTGCTCTTCCACATAAATAATGTGTTTTCAATACTGAATCATTTTAACAAAATTTTAAATAGTTATTAAACTCTATACTTGTAATACCAACAGTGCCCATAGCTCATATAGTGACAAAGTTAGGCCTTAGCCCTGCTCAGGTCTACACAATTTTCATGTGGCCATCACAGTTTCCTGATGGCCAATCAGGAGCTATTATAGAGAGATGCAGTCTGATTTCAGGGACATACAAGTTAGAACTAGTAAAAAATAAATATTTTACATAACTTTTTACATAAACTTTATTTTAGTTTTATCTTTTTAAATAATCATTTAATATTAAATTGGGAACATTTCCCAGTATATTCAAAACTCTTTAAAAAATAATTTATTTCAAAATATTTTTAAAAATGTAGACACAAAACCCTTAACTTTTGAGACTTTTAGAAAATTTCCATTATTGAAAAGAAAACTCAAACAGAAATATACTAAAAATTATTCTTGCAAAAGCAAGGGAGGCATTGAGCAAAATTAAATGATAAACATTCAAATGTGTAAAAATTTAATTTTAAAACTCTATAATTGCATATTGACATCTGGGAAGAATGTTTTGACGGAACTCCCATTTTTAATTAGATAAATACATATTCTGTGTCAGAAAGAAATGAAATTGAAAAACCTTATGATTTTACATAAATTTAAATCTGATAAAATATATGAAAGAATTATAGAAGCAATATATTTGATACGTTTTTTGCATAAAAATATCTATCAGTGAAATATATTATGAAAGAAGGCAAAATACTGCATATATAAAATATCTGGGCTGAAAAATGTAAACATTTTGATACCAGGAAATTAGGATTGAGAATATCCTCTGTTTAGCAAGTTTGCTCTGAATGTACCAGAAACTTCAGTTCTTATAGCAAATTTTCACAATTAAAAATTATATTGAAGAGTCAGTTGGATATGTCAACAATTTTCAATATAAAAACTATAATTATGTCCCTTTGTTAAGGCCACCTCCAGTGCAGCTTGCAGGTGAATACCACCTTGCCTATGTTGAACTCTCCCCTGACACAGCCAATTCTGGATCTACATTGGCTGGGTGAGATCTACTCACTCCACCCCAGCACGCCTCACCCAACTTGCAAATTGCCTGATGACAGTTTCAGGTGGTTACTGGGCAACCAGCTACACCCTGCTATCTTGGCAGGAGATTTCTTAAGCATCAATCAACAGGCCTCCACTCGTGCACTTCAGGAGACACTTTCAGTAGTGGGCAACTAGCCCTGACTTGAGCTGCAGCATGTCTTGAATAAATCTCAGATCAGTAGGCCTGAGGTAGGCAGTGACTGGCCTCAGTGTGAGTTGAAACTTTCATGAGTGGTCACAGGCTCAGCACTGGCAACTAATCTGCACCAACCTGGAGAACACTACTCGCCCGACCACCTCCTCTCCCACCCCGTGATTGCTTAAGGCCCCGTCTCATCTAACTCTGGTACTTGTAAGGCTTCTTTGGCTGCGGAGACTTACCGGCAGAGGCAGGCAGTTTCATGTCTGGGCCTTTTCCTGAGCTTCCCCAGGCCAGGTTCTGGTGATAGTTGACTTCGGTTTGCTCCCCGGCCTTTCCCACATACCTCCAGGTCCAGCTTAAGCAGTGACCAAACTTAGATAGTTTTGAAGCTCCTACCAGGTAGCCCCAGGCTGGTCACAGGCAACCACTGAACTTGGTCTGCCCTGAAGACCATCCTAAAGGGGCTCCAGAACCACCACACCTGGAGGCTGGCATTAGACCTCAACAGAACACCACCTGATTAACCTCATAAGCAGCAAAATCAAAGAGTGGTCTCAACAAGCACATGAAACTGATGGGGTGAAACCCGCTCTTTTTAGTCAGCCCCCACACAGCAGCTCATACATTGTAGACATGGCTAATCCTCATAGCCATTTGGCCTGAGAGTTATTCTCACTGACTGACATGCCGACAACAATAAAGGTTCAAATATAACAAAAGCGCACACACAACCACACAAGGGTAACTCCTGGAATACCCGGCACAGGTGATCAGGGAGAGTGTGCCACTGGGCACACAGGATACCTGGCTCAGACTGGGAGACATAGAAGATCTACCTAGTGCATAGAAATGAAGACACAGAGGCCATCAAAATGAAAAACAAACAAACAAACAAAGACAAAGATATATGTCCCAAATGAAAGAATAGGAGAAAACTCCAGAAAAAGAACTAAATGAAATAAAGGCAAGCAACCTACCAGATACAGAGTTCAAAACATTGTTTATAAAAATACTCAATGAAATTAAGGGAAGAACAGAAGAGATCATTGAGATTTCAACGAAGAGATAGTAAGCATAAAAAGCACATAGAAACCATAAAGAAGAACCAGTCAAAAATTAAGAATGCAATAACTGAAATGAAGAATGCATTAGAAGGAATAAACAGTAGAGTGGATGAAGCAGAGGATTGAATCAGTGATTTGGAAGACAAGGTAGCAGGAAACACACAATACGAACATCAAAAATAAAATAATAACAATAATAATAATAAAAGGATAGTTTAAGAGACCTCTGGGATAACATCAAGCATAACAACATTCTCATCATAGGAGTACCAGAGAAGAAAAAGAGGAAGGGATTGAGAACCTATTTGAATAAATGATGACTGAAAATTTTCCTAACCTAGTGAAGGAAATAGACAGTCAAGTCCAGATAGCATAGAGCATCCCAAACATGGTGAACTCAACCAAGACTACCCATCAAGGCTATCAATTAAAATTGAAGGTGAGATAAAGAGCTTCCAAGACAGGAAAAAGCTAAAGAA